>NW_007746550.1:12164-13321 GCF_000696425.1 Galeopterus variegatus | reverse complement strand
TCAGTTTAATGAGTTTTTGTAATTATATGTACCTACGTAACTAGCAAACTAGAAGAACATACAGAACACTGCAATCACCTCAGGTATTTATTTCATTTCACTTTTTAGTAAATTCCACCTTTAAAAAAGGTGTCCCCTTTCTAACTTCCATTTCCATAGATAGGTTGTCTTTTCTTAGACATGTGAATGGAAGCATGCAGTTTGTATTCTTTTGTGTCTGCCTTTTTGGTTTAAAACAATGTTTTTGAAAATCATCCATGTTGCTGTGTATCAGTAGTTTATTTCATTTTACTATTGAGTAGTATTATGATACATGAATGTACCACAATTTGCTTTTCTCATCTTTTCTTGATCCTCATTTAGGCTGTTTTGGCTATTGTGAATAAAGTTCTGTGAACATTCATGTACAAGTCTTTATGTGGATGCTTGTTTTTCTCTTGAATTAGCATCTGAGAGTGGAATTGTTGGGTCATGTATGTTTAAGTGTTTGAGAAACTGCCAAACATTTCTCCAAATAAGTTGCATTATTTTACATTACTACCAGCAATTGTGAGAGTCCCAGTTGTTCCATATCCTTGTCAGCATTTGGTGTTGTCAATTTTTTTTTTATTTTAATTCATGTTAAGGATTATATTTGGGAGGTTTTATAGCTTATAATCATAGAATCTTTAGTCAAATGTTAAAAAGTAGTAAATGTGGACATCTTTGTCTTGTTTCTAATCTTAGGGGAAAAGATTTAATATTTCACTAGCAAGTATGATGTTGGCTGTAGCTTTCTGATAGATGCCCTTTATCTGATAGGAAAAGCTCCCATCACTTCCTAGTTATCTGAGCTTTTAACAAGAAATAAATATTGAAATAGATGTGGGTTTTTGTCCAAAGAGTACTTTTTACATCTATGGTCATGTGTTTTTTCTTCCTTTATCTAACAAGCATTAATTGATTTTTATTTTATTTATTTACTTTAGCATTTTTGCAATTGTGTTTATTTATTTTAATAGAAACATAATTGATTATACATATTCATGGGGTATAGAGTTGACTATTAGTATTTTTGTACAATATGTGATGATTGAAATAATATTATTAGCATGTTGATCATTAGAAATTGTAATTATTCTTTGTATCCCTTACTCAATTTCTCCCTAACCCCCTGC
>NW_007746550.1:1775-10912 GCF_000696425.1 Galeopterus variegatus | reverse complement strand
TCAGTTTAATGAGTTTTTGTAATTATATGTACCTACGTAACTAGCAAACTAGAAGAACATAAAGAACACTGCGATCACCTCAGGTATTTATTTCATTTCACTTTTTAGTAAATTCCACCTTTAAAAAAGGTGTCCCCTTTCTAACTTCCATTTCCAAAGATAGGTTGTCTTTTCTTAGATATGTGAATGGAAGCATGCAGTTTGTATTCTTTTGTGTCTGCCTTTTTGGTTTAAAACAATGTTTTTGAAAATCATCCATGTTGCTATGTGTATCAGTAGTTTATTTCATTTTACTATTGAGTAGTATTATGTTACATGAATGTACCACAATTTGCTTTTCTCATCTTTTCTTGATCCTCATTTAGGCTGTTTTGGCTATTGTGAATAAAGTTCTGTGAACATTCATGTACAAGTCTTTATGTGGACGCTTGTTTTTCTCTTGAATTAGCATCTGAGAGTGGAATTGTTGGGTCATGTATGTTTAAGTATTTGAGAAACTGCCAAACATTTCTCCAAATAAGTTGCATTATTTTACATTACTACCAGCAATTGTGAGAGTCCCAGTTGTTCCATATCCTTGTCAGCATTTGGTGTTGTCAATTTTTTTTAATTTTAATTCATGTTAAAGATTATATTTGGGAGATTTTATAGCTTATAATCATAGAATCTTTAGTCAAATGTTAAAGGAAGAAAAACCTGCCCCACCAGATGCCCAGACATCAATGCAGAGATATAAGAAGCATCAAAAAACAAGGAAACATGTCACCCCTAAAGGAAGACAATAATTCTCTGCTTTCAGATCCCAAACAAGAGTAAACCACTGAAATGCCTGAAGAGGAATTCCAAATGGTAATCTTAAGGAATCTCAACATGATGCAAGAAAATATAGATAGAAATCACAATGAAGTCAGAAAAACAATCTAGGACCTGAAGGAGAAATTCAGCAAAAAGATAGGTATCATAAAAAAGAACCAAGCAGAAATCCTGGAATTGAAGGATTCAGTCAATGAAAAAAAAAAAAAAATTAATACCATGAGCTTAAGCAACAGGCTATAACAAGTGGAAAAAAGAATTTCTGAACCTGAAGACAAGCTTTTTGAAATAACCTAGTTGAACCATAAAAAAGAAAAAAAAAATTAAATGAAGAAAACCTGCAAAATCTTTCTGATAACCTTAAGCATACAAATGTCAGTATTATAGGTGTACAGGAAGGGGAAGAGGAGGAAAAAGGCCTTGAAAGCCTATTTAATGAAATAATAGCTAAAAACTTCCCAAATATGGAGAAAGACATGGTCTTACAAGCCCAAGAAGCTCAATGATCCTCAAACAGATTCGGCCCAAAAAGGACCTCCTTGAGACACATTATAGTCAAATTCTCAAAAGTCAAAGATGAAGAAAGAATTCTAAAAACAGCAAGAGAAAAGCATCAAATTATCTATAAGGAAATCCCCATCAGGCTAACAGCAGACTTCTTATCAGAAACCCTACAGGCCAGGAGAGAATGCGATATAATCAAAGTGCTAAAAAAAAAAAAATCCCCTGCCAATCAAGAATACTATATTGAGAAAAGCTTTCCTTCAGAAATGAAGGAGAAATAGTATCTTGACGAGACAAATAGAAACTGCAGAAATTCACCACCACAAGACTTGCCCTTTAGCAAATCCTTAAAGGGTCCTACATCTGGAATCAAAAGAGAGATATATGTCACCATAAATACGTGAGAAAGAATAAAAATCACTAGCAGAATAGATACGCAAATGAGGAAGAGAAAGAAAATTTATTTTATCACTACAAAAAACACTCAACAGCAAAAATAAATTATAAAAGAAACATAAGAAAGATAAAAAAAAAAAACATGGAGAAATTAATAAAATTGCAGGAATAAGGCAGTACCTTTCAATAACAACCCTGAATGTAAATGGACTAAATTCCCCACTTAAAAGATATATACTGGCTGAATGGATTAAAAAACTAGAACCAACTACATGCTGCATGCAAGAAACACACTTCACCAATAAAGGCCCACATAGGCTAGTAGTGAAGGGATGGAAAAAGACATTCCATGCAAATGGAAACCAAAAAAGAGCCGGGGTTGCTATACTTAGATAAAATAGACTTCAGACCAAGAACTATAAAAAGAGTCAAAGAAGGACACTATATAATGATGAAAGGGTCAATGCAGCAAGAAGATATAACAGTCATAAATATATATACATCCAACATCAGAGCATCCAGAAATGTAAAGTAACTGTTATTGGATCTAAGGGGAGAGATACACCCCGGCACAGTAATAGTTGGAGACTTTAACATGCAGCTCTAGGCATTGGACAGATCATCTAGACAAAGAATTGGCTGAGAAATACTGGATTTAAACAGCACCTAGACCAGATGGACTTGACAGACATATACAGAACATTTCTATATGAATGCAGAATATACATTCTTCTCATCAACACACGGACTGATTTTTAAATGAGAAATAATCCTTGCAATTCTGGCATTAACCCCACTGGGTCACAGTGTTAAATATTGCTACATTTGATTAAATGGCTAATATTTGTTAAGTATATGTTCATAAAGGATTGTCTTTTCTTGTTATCTCTTAGGTTTTGGTACCACAGTCTTGGCATACTGGCCTCATATATTAAGTTGGGGAATATTGTCTCCTCCTGTTTTTCAAAGAGTTTATGTAGTACTTAAATGTTTAATAGAATTCAAAGCAATCTGGGCTTATTTCAACTTTCTATTTTTTTTTTTATTATATCTGGGTTTTTTTAAATCAATTTTTTCATATAATTAAGGTATACAACATGATGTTATGAGACACATATATGAGGGTACTTCAAAAAGTTTGTGAAAAAATAGAATTGGAAGATATTATGAATCTTGCCATAAATTTTTTGAAGATAGTAAAAAGATAGTAAAAACATTTCTATAATACATACAGTATGGTAAATAGTAAAATGATTTCTATAGTAGATATAATATAATAGATAGTATAAAGATTTCTATATTAAAGCAAATTAACATATCCATTGTTTCACATAGTTACCCATTTTCTTTTCTGTTTTTGTGGTAAGAGCAGCTAAAATCTACTTATTTTGCATGAATCCCAAATACACTACAATTTAATTACCTGTAGTCCTCATGTTGTACATTATTTCTCTAGACTTGTTCATCCTACGTATCTGCTACTTTCTATCCTCTGACGTGCATCTCCCCATTTACTACTGACCTCACCATCTGCCCCTGGTAACCACCATTTTATTTTCTATCTCTGTATATTTCAATTTTTTAAAATATTCCACACATAAGTGAGCTCATGCAATATTTTCCTTTTTGTGTCTGGTTTATTTTACTTAGAATAATGTCCTGCAGTCTCATCCACATTAGGGCAAATTCAAGGTCTTGTTCTGTTTTTAGGACTGAATAATATTTCGTGTGTGTTTGTGTATGTTTGTCTGTCATTGAACATTTAGATATCTTGGTTTACATATCTTGGTTATTGTGAATAATGCCGCAATAAATATGGGAGTGCAGATATCATTAAGAGGTGCTGATTCATTTTCTTTGGGTATATTCTCAGGAGGGGAATTGCTGGGTCATATGTAGTTCTATTTTTAATTTCTTTAGATATCTCTATGTTGTTTCCATAAAGGCTATACCAATCTACATTCCCATTAACAGTGTACAAGAGTTCCCTTTTCTCCACACCTTCCCAACATTTGTTATCTTCTGTTCTGGCTTTTCAACAATAGCCATACTAATGGGTGTGAAGTGGCATCTTATAATGGTTTTAATTTGCATTTCCTTGATGATTAATAATTACCTTTTCATATATCCCTTGGCCATTTTTATGTCTTCTTTGAAGAACTATCTATTCAGGCCTTTTGCCCATTTTTTCATAAAGTTGTTTTCCTCCTGTTGAGTATTATGAATTCTTTATGATTTTTGGGTATTAACCTTTTATCAGATATATGGTATGCAAATAGTTTTCTCCCAATCTGTAGGTTGCCACTTTATTTTGTTGATTGTTTCCTTTGCTAGGCAGATGCTTTTAAGTTTGATGTAATCCTATTTATTTATTTTTGCATTTGTAGTCTGAGCTTTGCTGTGATATCCAAAAAGTTATTGCAAGGAACAATGACCAGATTTTCTCCTACGTTCTTTTCTAAGCGTTTTATAGTTTCTGGTCTTACATTTAGGTCTTTTATCCACTTTGAGTTGATTTTTGTGTATATTGTAAGATAAGGGTCCAATTTTATTCTTTTGCATGTGGAAATCCAGTTTTCCCAGCCCCATTTATTGAAAAGACTATCCTTTTCCATTGTGTCCTCTTGGTGCCCTTTTTGAAAATTAGTTGATCATATGTATTTGGATTTATTGCAGGGCTCTCTATTTTGTTCCACTGGTTTATGTTTCTGCTATTATGCCAGTACCATACTGTTTTGATTACTATAGCTTTGTAATATAATTTTAAATTGGGAAGTGTGATGCATCCAACTTTGTTTTTCTTTCTCAGAATTGCTTTGGCTATTTGGAGTCTTTTATGGTTCCAAATGAATTTTAAAATTGTTTCTATTTCTGTAAAGAATGCCATTGAGATTTTGATAGTTATTGCATTGCTTCTGTATGTTGCTTTGGGTAGGTAGTATAATATAAACAATTTTAACAATATTAATTCTTCTGATCCATGAGCATGGGATATCTTTCCATTTATTTGTTTCTTCTTCAGTTTCCTTTATCAATGTTTTATAGTTTTCAGCATACAGATCTTTCACCTCTTTGGTTAAATTTATTCTTTTTCTTTTCTCTTTTCTTTCTTTTTTTTTTAATGTTTTATAGTTTTCAGCATACAGATCTTTCACCTCTTTGGTTAAATTTATTCTTTTTCTTCTCTCTTTTCTTTCTTTTTTTTTTTTTTTTTTTGATGCTATTGTAAAAAAATTTCTTGACTTCTTTTTTCAGTAGGTCATTATTTGTATATAAAAACACTACTGACATTTGTATGTTATAACCTGCAATTTAAATGAATTCATTTATTAGTTCTAACAATATTTTTTGTGGAATCTTTGGGGTTTTCTACATATAGAATCACGTCATTTGCAAATAGTAACAATTTTACTTACTTTCTGATTTGAATGCCTTTTATTTCTCATTCTTGTCTGAAAGTTATGGACATTCTAAAATGGAAAAAAATAGTGTCTGGAACAAGTTTACAAGTATCAGATGTTTAAGAGCAGAACGATCACAGCAGAAGCCATGTTTAGTGAGCTCAAAGGCTTGTCAATAAGAAACGTCCAAATTAAATGGCTTTTGTTCCACCTCTTTCTTTTCCTTTTTTTTTTTTTGTTTTTTGTTTTTTGTTTTCTACTTGTTAAAGCAAACCTTTAATACATTTGGAAACTTCCCATGCCCAGACACTGATTCACAGGGGTGTCACATTACCAGGCTGCAAGAGGGAGTAAAGGTTCTAGGAGGCACCCACAGCAGTCCCCCAGGGCAGACAGCACAGAGGGACCCACAGAGGCCACCCAAAGTGGGACAGGTGGCTGCACTGAGGGGGGCGGGGGGTGCCTGCCTGATACCAGTGGTCCTTGAGGTTCTTGATCAAGGACTTCATGTGTTTCCTCATCAATTTTTAGAAAAAAACTCAATTTTGTACTCATTCCATGCATTACCTTCAGGGTCCACTGTTTTGAAACAATCTTTGTCTTTTTGACAGTCTCCTCGAAGGGCTTAGCTGTCTTCTTCCTGACACACCACTGCATCTCCTTGGTGCTGATCCTCCAGTCACTGCCTGGGGGGAGGTGCCAGTTGGAGCCACCATCTTCCCTCCTAGCAGAAGTGGTCAACTAAATGTGATTTTTAAAACAAACTTAAAAACAATCAACAATCTAGGAAAATAGGTTTGCCACCATTATGACACCTGGTTCGCATTATTCAGATGTAAAGCACTTACACAAGACTAAAAGGAAAATACTAGAATCTTAGTGTCCATTGCTAATGGGCAAAGGAAATAGGTAATTCATAAAGCATATGGAAATTGATTAATGTCACTAATAATCAAAGAACTGGAAATTCAAACCATTTATTTCATTATTTATTAACTAATTTGCATAATTAAAATTATTTAGTGTTGTTCAGGTAGGTTGAAATAGGCACTCTCATCTCTTAGTGCAATCTCTTTAGAAAACAATTTGTAAATAAGCATTAGGAGCATTAAAAATATGTACACCCTCTGTTTCACACACTTAGAATCTTTCATCAGTAAATAATCAGAAAGATGTCCAAAGATTATGCACAAAAATATTTTTTTTAATATTTTTTTTTTTTTTTTTTTTTGTCTTTTTTCTTTTTCCATGTCCGGCGGCAACGGATCGCAACCCTCAGTGTTGCCCCCGTACCGGACCGGGGACTGGCAACGGGATTGCAACCCTCAGCGTTGCCCCCACGCCTCGCTCAGCCAGTGAGTGGGAACTGGTCTGCATGTGGGATCCGCACCCTCGGGCGGGAGCGCCGCCGCACTTCCCAAGCGGCGCACTTATCCAGTGCGCCACCAGGCCGGCCCTATTTTTTTTAATATTCTAAATGCTTAACATTAGAAAAACTAATTTGGCATGGTCATATAATGGAATATTATACCACAATTAAAATTATACTTACAAAAATGTTTATAATATGAGAAAATGCCCAAAAGTAAAAACTAAATGATACATTTTAATTGATGATGAGCCTCAACAATGTTACAATTTTCTTTTTAAGTACTGGAAAATATATACCAAATGTTAACTGCATTTTTTCCTAGTAATATCACCATGGATAATATTTTTCTTTTATAATATTTTTTGTGCTTTCCAAACTATCCCTTATAATAATAAAAAAGAAATTATATATGTATTATATATATTATATAAGGATGTTTCAAAAAGTTCACAAAAAGATCCATATTATATTTTAATTCTAATTTTCCATGAACTTTTTCAAGTACCTTCATATATGTGTATATATGAGAAAGGCCCAAATTTTAACTTAACTGTATTGATTTTGTTTTAGTAAAAATATTCCACACTGAGCTTGGAAGTTGAAAATAAAGCAAGATATGAGTAAGAAGCCTAAAATCCACATGGAAAATTTTGAGAAAAAAAAGTTAAAAAAAAAAGTAAAAAAAAAAAAAAAAAACAACTTCATAGAACAAGAAAAAATTGTCAACAAATTTATTGAAGACAGAAGGCTCTGTCTTGGAATGCTCAGACTATCTATACACACACACACATTGTGTAATATTATGTGTGTGTGATAATACGTATGTAGGTATATAAATATGAATGAATACTTTAAGTTATAAGTTTATCTATTTAAATAAATATAGTATCTTTCAGGCTGAGATAGCTCAATTTGAGCCTTTTTGAAAAATACAATTAATTTTTTATCATTCTGCTCCTGAAAATATAATTTTTTTAAGAAAAGGAAAATATGCTAAATTTGAAACCCTAAAGGAAGAATATTTTTATCGCTGTAATTAAATGTAATCAGGAAGTTGGAAATTATGCACCCAGAGGTTGAGGGCTAATTTAATACTCATGAAACAAAACTCAGGCTATGATTTATGAATTAAGTAATTTTCTCTGGTGATAATAGTTTCTAAAAGAATTGGAGCAATGAGAGACTTTAAACATTCTAAAAAATAAGTTTAAAGGAAGCATAGCTAGGGCTTGATCTAGTTTTTCTTTCCCAGCTTCATTGTGACTGAATCTACTTTTCTCAGCCCTAGTCAGAGTGCTTATATGTGAGTTTCGACACATCCACTTATAACTGACTCTCCTCGGACCAGGCTCAAAGCATTTCTAGAGCTGAGTTTTCTCTTAAAAGGAAAATTTTGAAAAAAAAAAATTAAAAAAAAAAATAAAAAAAAAAAAAACAACTTCATAGAACAAGAAAAAATTGTCAACAAATTTATTGAAGACAGAAGGCTCTGTCTTGGAATGCTCAGACTATCTATACACACACACACATTGTGTAATATTATGTGTGTGTGATAATACGTATGTAGGTATATAAATATGAATGAATACTTTAAGTTATAAGTTTATCTATTTAAATAAATATAGTATCTTTCAGGCTGAGATAGCTCAATTTGAGCCTTTTTGAAAAATACAATTAATTTTTTATCATTCTGCTCCTGAAAATATAATTTTTTTAAGAAAAGGAAAATATGCTAAATTTGAAACCCTAAAGGAAGAATATTTTTATCGCTGTAATTAAATGTAATCAGGAAGTTGGAAATTATGCACCCAGAGGTTGAGGGCTAATTTAATACTCATGAAACAAAACTCAGGCTATGATTTATGAATTAAGTAATTTTCTCTGGTGATAATAGTTTCTAAAAGAATTGGAGCAATGAGAGACTTTAAACATTCTAAAAAATAAGTTTAAAGGAAGCATAGCTAGGGCTTGATCTAGTTTTTCTTTCCCAGCTTCATTGTGACTGAATCTACTTTTCTCAGCCCTAGTCAGAGTGCTTATATGTGAGTTTCGACACATCCACTTATAACTGACTCTCCTCGGACCAGGCTCAAAGCATTTCTAGAGCTGAGTTTTCTCTTAAAATGTTTGCCATAAGTGCTGCAACTCTTATTACAGTTCCTTATTCATTTTAAATTTATTTTTCAACAAGTTAATAAAAATCTGTTTTGGTTTTGAAAACATGATAGGATTGTGCTCCCTTGCTTTCTTGTGTCTGGTTGGGGTCATGTGACAAGTCCTGGCCAATTAGTCATGAGTTGCGGAACATTCTTTGCCCATGCAACACCCTACAGAGCTCTCTTTGCTGCTCTTGCTCTCTCATGTCAAGCAGGAAACTGATGGCGGCTGCTGTGTCAGCCAGGGTCCTGGAGTGCAGTCAACATGGCGTGCTCTGAGCCCCTGGCCAACCCACAATGGACATGTGGCATGACAAGAAATAGTCTTGTTTCTTTAAACTTAGTGGAATTCAGTGGTTATTTGTTACTATGGCATAATTCAGCCTATATTTACTGATACCTAACCAAATTATTAAACAATAAGGAATTGGTTAAATGATTTATGATGTAACATAACTTGGAACATTGTGTAGTCATTAAGAATTTTAATATCAG
>NW_007746550.1:0-804 GCF_000696425.1 Galeopterus variegatus | reverse complement strand
CTTTTTGATTGATGATATGATGATGGACAAAGGAACATTTGGACTTCAGATTTTCAGATTAGGGATGCTCAGTCAGTGTGTACCCTGCAAATATTCCAAAATCCTAAAAAAAATCTGAACTCCAAAATGCTTCTGGTCCCAAGCATTTCAAATAAGGGACATTCAATCTGTATTTGCATAAACAAGGATTAGAATGTTTTATACTAAAATTTTATATAGTAAAATATTTACCAAAGAATTAATCAGGATAACAGGGTAGTTATTTTCATAGGTGATATTTTTCTTTTTGCTTAATTTTATCTATATTGTTTTCTACCATGAATATATAAAACACTAATGAAATAATAAACATTTTTAAGAAGAGAACAGACAAATTTTGGTAGCTGCAGTGTGACAAATGCTTTCTATGTAGCTATATTAAAACACCAACTTCCCAATTCCCAGCACCCAAATCAAACTGTGCAATAGATGTACTTGATAAAAATTGGAAGACACTTAATCTAGGGTAAAAGGTTGTTCCACTGACTGCCATAATTACCATAAGCCTGAAATCTCTTGTCTTCAGTTGAAAGACATGGGTTTCAATTAGAGAGAAAAATTCTAAAAATGAGACTCCTTCCCATGGTGACAATAGGCTTGACAAGTAGTATTTGCCAGTAGGCATTTCCTGATCTTGTTATTTTTCTCTTTAGAAATGGCTCAAATGGCCTGCTCTACTGAGAAACCCCTACAGCAGACACTGACCTCATGTGCTTGAGCTAAATTTTCATTATAACAAAAACTTCTGGGACTTGTCAAAAAAAA
>NW_007746549.1:8578-13321 GCF_000696425.1 Galeopterus variegatus | reverse complement strand
AACCATGGTAAATATACAATGAAATACTACTTAGCCATAAAAAGAATGAAATTCTACCATTTGCAGCAATATGGATAAGCCTGAAGAAAATTATCCTAAGTGAAACAACCCAGGCACAGAAAGAGAAATACCTCATGTTCTCACTCATAACTAGGAGCTGAATCCATAAATAAACAAATGAACAATAAAGAGAGATAAACAGAAAGAAAGAAACAACAATCACAGTAATATGCTGAACCTTTATAAAACTAGAGGTGGAAAAGGGGAAGGGTGGGGGAGAAATAGGGGGGCTAATGAGGAGTTGGTCAGTGGACACAAAGAATGATTGCTCAATGTAATGATGAGTAAGCTAACTCTACTGATCTAACCACCACACATTCTACACAATTATTGAAAATCAATGTTGTACCCCACATGAACGTATAATTAATTTTTTTTAATTTAAAAAAAAATGACCTCACTGAAATAACGTACATATTTGTTGCCAAGAATAGATGTTAGACAGGCCTGAAATCTATTCTTGCTAAGAGAAAGTACAATTCTGGGAATATCTGGATGCAGCTTGACTTTTGGCTTACTCAGTCTCACCAATTATGTTTCCACCAAGTGCTTGCACCTAACATGCATGCAGGCTCTAGACCAGTTTCCAGAGCAGTCAGGAGAGTTTGGGGTGTGTTAAACACCTCTGAGACTAGCAAGTTTATTTTAGTATGGAGGTCAGGAATACTCTCAGTTTGGCTGTACCAAACATAGCTGTGATGGACCACTTTGTGGTCATCTACCCCAGCATGCACTGACCTATATCCTTTAGCTGGGTCTGTCGATGAGTCAACAGGAATCAGAGAGAAGCATCAGATTTCTTCAAATTATCGAACTGTGTTAGCTTGAGTTGATGGAAGAAATTTCGAAGCCATATATTCTCCATCTGAATTACTATTTGATGCCAATCAGGCCAGATGTTTAATCAACAGGATGTTAAAATATCTATTTGACTTTTGATTTTCCTTGCAGTTTTTAGTTGGTTTAATTCAATCTAAATGGGGCCAAGCCCAAGGTTCCTCTTCATCTTTCACTCAGATCACAAAGACAGGTGTCATTTACTACACCTGTCAATTTTGAACACCTGTTCAGTCCCAGGAAATTTGTTATTCACTTTATATGCATAATCATATTTAATCCTTACAAAAAGGTTATTAGGTTACTATTTCTTACTTTTTGTGTGAGAAAAAAGAAGAAAGGAGAAACTGAGATTAAGTCTCTCTAATACCAAATATTGGGGCTCCTGTCACCGTTACATGACACTTCACAGAGGCCCAGGATTTAGAAAACTGTGTATTAAATTACACTTAAAAAAAAGAAGCTTACCTTTAGTTACATGTGCAGAAAATACTTCCCAAGACATACACAAATACTAATCCTCCACTCTGAGTTTCTGTATATTACTAGGTATTGAAGAGAGAGTAAGGGATTAGAGAATTTTCAGCGAGGCAATAAATACAACATTAAAAACTAGTCAATGTGACCTCAGAGATGGAGAGTGCTCTTAGATACCTGTCTCTATGACTGTTAAGCCGAAAACAAGGGCCCCTTCTTGATATGTGCTTTTAAAAAGGCTGTTGGAAAACAGGTGCAACCTAACCACCAATAAATACCAAATAAAACAAACAAACAAACAAAAAACTAAAAATGAACTCGTTTACTTCTGGAAGAAATACTGCTAGAAGTGTTTACAGGTATTTCAATATTTTTCTGAAAAATTGTTACCTTAGGTGTTTTGGTATGGTAAAGATTAAAGATAGCTATGAGGGTACTTCAAAAACTCCATGGAAAAATAGAATTAAATGATAATATGAAGATCTATAGATTCAACACAATCCCCATCAAAATACTAATGACATTCTTCATAGAAACAGACAAAAACACCAATCCTAACATTCATATGGAATAATAAAATACCCCCAAATAACTAAAGCGATCTTGAGCAAAAAAATAAAGCTGGAGGCATAACACTACATTACTTTAAATTATACTGTGAAGCTACAGTACCAAAACAGCATGGTACTGGCATAGAAACAGACTCTTGGACCAATGGAACAGAATAGAGAACCCAGAAGTCAACCCATGTACTCACAGCCAACTGATCTTTGACAAACGCACCATGAACATACATTGGGGAAAAGACTGCCTCTTCCATAAATGATGCTGGAAAAACTGGACATGCACATGTAGAAGAATGAAACTAGACTCGTACCTCTCACCGTATACCAAAATCAACTCGAAATGGTTTAAAGATTTAAGTATAAGACCTGAAACTAAAAAAAAAATTCTTGGAAGAAAACATAAGGGAAACACCTCAGGACATAGAACTGGGCTAAGATTTATGAATAAGACCCCAAAAGCACAAGCAACAAAAGAAAAACTAAACTAATAGGATTACATTAAACTAAAGAGCTTCTGCCCAGCAAAGGAAATAATCACAGAGTGAAAAGACAACCTACAGAATGGGAGAAAATATTTGCAAACAATAACCATACAATAAATTAATATCTGGAATATATAAGAAATTCAAAAAACTGAATTTGTTTGAATTGTTGAAAACAAATAATCCAATTAAAAAATGGGAAAAGGAGCTGAGTAGACATTTTTCAAAGGAAGACATACAAATGGCCAATAAGTACATGAAGAAATAAATGCTCAACATCACTAATGAGCAGGGAGATGCAAATCAAAACCACTTTAAGATATCATCTCACCCCAGCTAGACTGGCTATTATCAAAAAGAAAGAGAATAACAAATGCTGGTGAGGATGTGGAAAAAGGGAACCCTCCTACACTATTGGTAGGACTGTAAATTAGCACAGCCATTATGGAAAACAGAATGGAGGTTTTTTGAACAACTACAGATAGAACTACCATACAATCCAGGAATCCCACTTGTAGATATATACCCAAAAGAATGAAAATCTTCCTGTCAAAGGGATACCTGCACTTCCTTGTTCATAGCAGCTCTATTTACAATAGCCAAGATATGGAACCAACCTAAATGTCCATCAACGCACAAAGGGATAAGGAAAATGTGGCACATATACACAATGGAATATTACTCAGTGATAAAGAATGAAATTCAGTCATTTGCAACAATGAATGAACTTGAAGAAACTTATGTCAATTGAAATAAGCCAGGCACAGAAAGAGAAATACCACATGTCCTCTCTCATCAGTAGTAGAAGAGAAGGAAGGAAGGAAGGTTGAACTTTCAGGAGAGAACACACTTATAGTTACTTGAGGTGGGAAAGGGGGAGGGAGAAGGGGTTAGGGAGTAATTGGGTAAGGAACACAAAATTAAGATTTGTAATGATGAATATGCTAATAATATTGATTTGATCATCACTGCATACGGTGCACAAATACTGATGGTCAACTCTGTACCTCCTAAATATGTATAATCAAAAATAAATAGATAAATAAAGAAATTTAAAAAAAAAAGATAATACCAATCTTTCTATGAACTTTTTGAAGTACCCTCGTAGTAACCTTTCAAATCTGCTCAGAGACTTAATTCTTCAAAGTTCCAAAATTTCTACTTATAAATTGCAAGGGGATTTATTAAATCTAAGTTCCACCAGTTACTAATCGTATGTGACCTTGGGACAGGTATTAAACTTTTCAGTATTTCAATTTCCTCATGTGTAAAATGAGAATAATTCTGCTTCAGTAGGTGACTTGATGGGGTAAACAAGTTGAATCATGTAAAATGGTTATGACAATGTTGGCACATAGAACGCCTAGAGTATAATATTGGTAGCAGTATGACCGACACAGTGACACTGACGATATAAAGCTACTATTATCATGACCATTGCTACTAGTACCTCAAACGGGAGGTACTAGCACATTGTCATTGTGCTCCTGAATCCGTACGTGAAAGGACAGAGTGAGGCATCATCTTCCAGAGAATAAGAAAAAGTGAGAATTCTAGGATCCATTGCTGAGTGACTGCCTAATTCCTAAATGTAAAGCAGAAGAAGTAGCCTGAGGCATCAGTTTTGGTGAGTTATAATCACATCCTAAATGACACCATGTACAATGGAGGATCAGTGAGCTCACAAAGATATGTAAAAAGTTCTAGACGATGGTTATTGTTCACAGTATAATCTATTATTGGCTATCAAAATTCTTATAAACATATTTTCTTGAATATGTTAATTACAATAAGGGACTCCCTCATGTTAAGAAATATAGTGCTTCTCAGAAGTCAAGTACGAATGACAGTTCATTGAAAATATAACCACTAGGGGCCGGCCCGGTGGCGCGCTGCTACAGTGCNTGGATCATATCCTAATTCTATATGTTATTCTTTTGTGAACCCCCATACAGTTTTCCATAATGGCCATACTAATTTACATTCTCATCAGCAGTGTATAAGAGCTTCCTTTTCTTCATATACTCCACAGCATTGGTAATTTTTTGTCTTTTTTTTTTTTTTTAGTATTACAGTCTTTATTAAACTTTTGTTTGTAAAATTTACTTTTTGTCATGAGCATTTTTTTCTTTACATAAACTAGAAAGCCATTTCTAAAAATAAAATATCTCAAAATATGAAAGATGATAAAGGTAATAATAATTCTCATGCATGTCATACCTATATTTCCCCTATTAATTAGATGGAATTGCCAAGATTTAAAATCTATCATTTTCTGGCCGGCCCGGTGGTGCACTGGATAGTGCGCCGCTTGGGAAGCG
>NW_007746549.1:2928-3240 GCF_000696425.1 Galeopterus variegatus | reverse complement strand
TCACTTAACATAATGTCTTATAGGCTCAACCATGTTGCCACAAAGGACAGAATTTCATTCTATTTTATGGCTGAGTAGTATTCCATTGTATATATAACCACATATTTTCATCCGTTCATCTGTTGACAGACACCTATGTTGACTCTACATCTTGGCTAATGTGAATAGTGCTGAAATAAACATGGGGTGCATATATTTCTTTGGCATGCTTATTTCCTTTCTTTTGGATAAATACCCAGCAGTGTGATTGATGGATCATATCCTAATTCTATATGTTATTCTTTTGTGAACCCCCATACAGTTTTCCATAAT
>NW_007746549.1:0-1094 GCF_000696425.1 Galeopterus variegatus | reverse complement strand
AAAAAAAAAATGAAAAGATATTTCATGCTCATGGATTTTTAGAATTAATGTTGTGAAAATGTCCATACTACCCAAAGTGACCTGCAGATTCAATGCAATCCCCTTCAAAACACCAATGACATTTTTCACAGAAATAGAAAAAAACAATATTAACATTGATATAGAAGAGAACATGGCCCCTAATAATAAAAGCAATCCTGAGCAAAAATATATATATAAGTAAAGCTGGAGGCTTAACACTCCCTGACTTCAAATTATACTACAAAGCTATAGTAAACAAAATGGCATGGGACTGGCATAAAAACAGACACTTGGACCAATGGCACAGAATACAAAGCTTAAGGATAGAAAACTGAAAGCTTTTCCCTAAGATGAGTCACAAGACAGCAATTTTTGCTCTCACCATTTCTGTTTAACATTCTGTTGGAGATTCTAGTCAGGACAATTAGGCAACAAAATGAAATAAAAAGCATACAGATTGGAAAGAAAAAATTAAAACGATTTCTATTTGCAGATGGCATTATTTTGTATATAGAATATCCTAAGGAACACATGGGTGGGGGGAAACTGCTAGAACTAAAAAGCAAGCTAAGATAAAGATTTTTTTAAAATTTGTATGTACTTATTAGTAATGAAAACTCTAAAAATGAATTTTAAAAAAGACTATTTCATTTGCAATAGCATCAGAGAGCATAAAATAAAAATAAATTTTAAAAAGATGTACAATATTTGCATGCTGAAAATTACAAAACCCAATTGAGAAAAATTAAAGATCTAAATAATTGAAAAGATATATCATGTTCACTCCTTGAAAGAATTAATAATATTAAGATAGCAATACTGCCCAAATTGATCTGCAGATACAATGTAATCCCTATCAATATCCCAGCTACTTCTTTGCAGAAATTGACAAGCTGATCCTAAATTTCATATGGTAATACAAGGAATACAGAATAGCTAAAACAGTCTTGAGAGAGAATATCAAAGTTGGAGGATTCACACTTCCTGATTTTAAAAATCATGACAAAGCTATAGTAGTCACAACTATGTGTCACCTGCATGAAGAAAAACATATAGATCATGAAATAGAATTG
>NW_007746548.1:11837-13323 GCF_000696425.1 Galeopterus variegatus | reverse complement strand
GAAAAAAGACAAAAAGGAAAAAAAAAAAAAACAAAGAAAAGGTGAGTAATTATTTCAGATAAAAGGAGACTAAAGACATGATAACTCATAATAATATATGTTCCTAGTCTAAATATTTGTACTAGAAGAAAAGATGCTATAAAGGACATTACTGTATCATGTGACAAAACTGGAAATGCACACTAAGTATTTAAGGTAAAGAACCAAACTGTATACAATTTACTCTCAAATGGTTCAACAAAAAATTATACATCCACATATACATACATATATTTATATACATATATATAAATTGATAGGTGGCATGTGGCTAACAAATGGGCCAAAATATTAGCAGTAGGTGAATCTGGGCAAAGAGTACACAATTTTTTTACAGTGTTTTTGTAACTTTTCTGTAAGTTTGAAATTAAAACTTGCAAATAAAAATTAATATAACTTTAGTAGTAAAGATGAACAATGTAAATATACCACAGCTCATCAGTGCTCTAACCAGGGATGAGGGAGTTGGGAGGTGCTTGGAGTTAGTTCTAGGAAGCACCTGTGGAGAATGTGAATTATTCTGGGGATATAGGAGAGGTAGAAGATGAAGAAATTCTCCCCTGTTGCTTGTAAAAAATAGATATAAAAGAATCAGATACAATTGTGTTTACAGGGAAAAAAGAAAACTACAGAGACTCATAATTCCCCAACAGGTGGTACACTAAAATGTAATATGTTCAAAAATATTTAGCTGAGTTTATGGCTGAGAAATCAACCAGTGGCGGACCATGGGAAAGGCTGTGCTGATTCTCTAACCTACTTTTCTACAAAACAATAATCTGGTGTGTTAAAAGACAAACTTTAGATAAATTTAACAAGTTTATTTGAGTAAAGAATGATTCATACATGGGGCAGCACTCAGAACAAGAAGAGATTCAGAGAGCTTCTGCCCAGCAGCATGAGCAATGAGCTTTTAAAAGAGAAAATCACCTGATTGGCTACAGCTAGGCATTTGCCTGGTTCAAGTAGGGTGTGATGAAGCATTTGTCTTATTTAACCATGGTCTGATCATCTGGCTGCCTGTGATTGGCTGAAACTCACCTGTTTGTGATTGGCTAAAACCCAACTATTTGTAAAAAAAACATATATACTGTTAGGTTGCAATTTGTTGCCCAGGAGCTCAAAGTACAAAGATAGCCTGAGGCTAGTGGCCTTCTGCTTATCTAATTTAACAGGTGAAATGCTCCTGGGGAAGAAAAAGTGCTGTAAAGGTTGGGAAGCACTGCTCAGCAGAGGCTGGTGTTAGAGATTCACAATGTATAAAGGTATGTTGAAGCTTAAGAATATCAAAAGAAAAAAATCAGAGTGATTTTATTTAATCCAGTGTTTCCCAAACATTTAATAAGTATTCATTTTTCTAATGTTATGGGTTGTGCTGTCCAAAGTAGATGCTGAGATGAAGTTTGGGGTGCCAGGGGACACGAGTATTGCCCACCAAAGTGGCTCC
>NW_007746548.1:10490-11071 GCF_000696425.1 Galeopterus variegatus | reverse complement strand
AGATGCTGAGATGAAGTTTGGGGTGCCAGGGGACACGAGTATTGCCCACCAAAGTGGCTCCGCTTGGCCCAGAGTATCCGTACCACATTCTTTCTCTGTCACCAAATGAGGATGACCAGGAAGGTGGTACTCTGCAGCTGAGGCCCACCCTGAAGGAGGTGAGAGCTGAAGAAGGTGTTTGCCAAGTCTGTCGACTGCTGAGCAATAACTCCTACCTTGGAGAGAGTGCATCTCCATGTTGGTCACATTTGGCTACACTGGATTCCATCCTGCATAACAATATGCAAAAATGATACTCTAAACCTTTAAGAGCAAACCCATTGTCTCTCAAACCAGTTATTAATTAAACTGCCAGAGACCGAACAATGAAGTATATGACTATTTCTCTCAAATGTAACTTCCTTTCTTCTTCTGTGTCTGTCCCTGATGGTATGTTCCTAGTAGTAGAATATCAGTTATTCGAGAATTATGCTTGTTTGGCATAGTATTTACAAAACATCAAAGAAGTAGAGAACTAATATTTTTGGTGATACTATCTTTTCTCCTAACACCTTTTTTTTTTTTTTTTTTTTTTTTTTTTT
>NW_007746548.1:0-8412 GCF_000696425.1 Galeopterus variegatus | reverse complement strand
TTCAGACAGGAGGTGGAAATTTGGCTAAAAATAAGACTAGAAATTTGTCAGGCAGAAATGAATGGGAAAAGACAGTGGAAGGAGAGAAAACAGCATATATCTGACATCAACGCTATTTCTCTATGTATGCAGGGAGTAATAAGAACTGTCATTTATTTACTTATTTAAAAGATTCCAAAAATTATTTTGATAAAATTAGGTCCTTTAAAGAGCCCCATATCAGTCAACATTCTCCAGAGAAACAGAAACAAAAGAAACAACAAACACTCTCACGTATGTGTACTTTCTGTTAGATATTCATGTTTCAGTTGAATCTGAATGCAGTCTGGAGGCAGAGTTCTTTCTTTCTCTGGGGTCGTCAGTGTTTTTCTCTTAGGACCTTCAATGAATTGGATGAGACTCCCCCACATTATGGAAGGTAATATGCTTATATGCTTTATTCAAAATCTACTGATTTAAATCTTAATCTTATCTAAAAAGATCTCTTCACGTAGACATCTTTTTTTTTAATGTTGTCTATTTTGTATGACTGACATGTCATAGTGGTTTTCGTTTTGTGATATAACATGTCATCTTTATTTATTTATTTTGGTGGCTGGCTGGTATAGGATCCAAACCTGTGACCTTGATGTTATAAGACTGCATTCTAACCAACTGAGCTAACCAGCCAACCTTCACAGGGACATCTAGACTAGTGTTTGATCTGGGTACCGTGGCCTACCCAAGATGACACATAAAATTAACCATCAAAAGCTCCAAAATGAAGGCCTATTTAGGAGCTATATTACCTAAATGCAAGGTAGCAGTCCAGGTTGCAGTGTTCTATGATTTCAGCAATTTTGTTTGAGTGTGTGGCCTTATAAATATGATATTGTATTATTTCACCTGAAATTTTTATTGCATAGCTACAGAAGACATGAGACACCTTGCTGTGGACACGTTGTTATGAATATAGGTATTTATTCAGCCTGTAGTGATTGTTTATTTTTGAAATGTTGCATCATCTGGTTCCTAATTCATCTACATGACTAGCTAACTCTCCAATTAAATCATGTTGACATTAAAATAGAGATTGAAATACATTATACTTTTGAATATGACTATACTATTTGTATGATTTGCCCTCTTGTCCTTCTTATACCCCAATAAGGAAATAAATCACAGGTTAGTATAATATCCCTGCCAGTGTTCTTCCCATTCTTTTTCCAATTCTGTCACTTTTCATAAACAAAACAATCCACAAACTTAATGAATAGCACATTTCTAAAGAAAAGCAGAGTAGAAATCCTTTAAGATTTGTTTTGAAGTTTCCATTTTATGATTTTTATCCCTTTTTTGTGCAAAATTTTAGCATCTCAATATTTACGGCATTATCAAGTAAAATATAAACACATCTGGTTCTTCCTATGCATCAGAGTACCCTATGTCCAATTTTCATATGTCAAAAAGCATTAGCACCTACACTACATAAATAATAAAAATGAATTCAGAGAATCAATATTTTATGATAACCTAAACACACTAAAAAAAAGCTATTTTGAAATCCTTTATGCCCATCTAAGACCTTCTATTCAGATGCAGAAAATACAAAAGATGACAGGAGGCTTTCCCAATCAAAGATAATGATTTTTCAATAATATGTTTTGAGCAATGACTATATTGGACATCATCATACAAGACACTCATAATAAAAAGTGAGAATGGGCAATTTCAGTCTATGCCATCACGGAGATTTTAGCAAAGTAAACCACCTTTAACAAGTAAAATAAAGACAGTAGAGGAAGGTCTTCAAGGTCCTAGAAATGGAGCTAATCTTGTAGATAATTCTTTTCACCACAAGCACTTGTGGCTCAGGGAATAAAGGTAACAGAACCAAAGCAGGTTTTATAATTGCTCTGTTCCTCAGTCTAGATGCCTGGCTCAGATCATCCCCATTATGTGAACATTTGGCCTCCCTAATAAGATAATACACCACAAAGCCCCCTCCTATAGAATTAAATTGTCAGCATGCCAGGAGATTTATTTTTCTTGCCCCAGCAGGAATCCTCCTGGCTGATATAGCTTATTTCCTCTATACCAGGATCTGCATAATGTCATTACTTTGTACACACTCTGCATGCCTTCCACAAGATGCTTAGTGCCTCTGAATGTCCTCCACACAGATTCTTTTCTATTTTTGTTCTCATCTGTTTGTCTCGGTTGCAACCCCCTCTTACCTCAGTGTTTGATATTTTGGACACAGTGACCTTATATCAGTGTATTCGTCAGGGTTCTCCTGAGAAACATAACCAATAGGATATGTACATAAATATATGAGGGGGGATTTATTGGGGGGATTGGCTCACACCATTGTGAAGGCTGAGGAGTCCCACAATAGGCTGTCTGCAAACTGGATGCCAGTAGCGTGGCTCAGTCCAAGTCCGGAAGCCTCAGAGCCAGAAAAGCCAATAGTGTGATTCTCGGTCCAAGGCCAAACGAGAGCTGGGGGTGCCTCTGGTGTAAGTTCTAGAACCCAAAGCCTGGGGAGTCTTGAGTTCCGATGTCCATGGACAGGAAAGAAGAGTGTATCCCAGTTCCAGTGGATAACGAGAGACAGTCACCTTTTCATACATTTTTGTTGTCTCTGGGCCCCCAGTGGATTGGATCATGCTTGCTCACATTGAGAGCAAGCACCCTCCTTTCCCACCTAGTCCACTCAGGCCCACATGCTAATCTCTTCTTGAAATGCCCTCATAGACACACCCAAAAAGATTAGTTTACCAGGTTTCTAGGTATTCCTTGACACCTAGCATTAACAACTGTCACAGTCAGTCAGCTATGTTTGAACTGACTGCCCCTTCTGAAATTATCATAACTTCTTTGTTGTTGTTGTTGTTTTATTTTTATTTATTGAAACATAATTGATTGTACTAAAATTATCGCAGCTTCTTAAAAGTTTTACTGACAATACACCAAGCCTAGACTAACAAATGTGGCATATCCCCACATTCTCCTAGGCCCAGTTTCCAGCACTGTTGCTTGCTAGGCTCTACCAACATGCTATGGTATTGACGCAATGGGTCTGGTTTGCTAATGATTTACTGTAAAACCATAGTTTGCTCTCTCCTAAATTTTCTTTATAGGTTATTATTAAAATGCATAGACACATTGCTGGAACATATGGAAAAAATGTAACGTAACCAATAATTTGTAAATCATCATTCCTGTCTCTTAGCAACTCATGATTTAAAGGAGATAGTATGACTTACGTGGAATTTGGATAAATAGAATTATTTGCATAGAACATGGACATTTATTGAATATCGAGTATTATAATTACCTCTATTGTTGGAACTCAAATTTTACTCAATAAAATACTGCTACCCTGATCTTTTGAAAGCTAGTACTAAAAACATGTAATACTTAGCATAAAGTCATTCTACTTTCATGGATGGAATAAATTGTGAGGGATAAATAAAACATGCCATGTGTTCTTTTGCTAGAATATCATAAATTTTTGCCTTCAATAATGAAGGGAAGGGAGCTAATAACAAAGACTTACTAAGAATCAGTCATTCTACTAGGCTTTTTACACATGTTAGCACATTCAATACCAATAGGAACCTAATTTTGATCAATTTTATGCAGCAGGGAACAGAATAGATGGAACAGAGTCAAAATGTGAATGAATGCTATTTCACTTCAAAATCCATGCTCCTTAAATTGCACCATAAGTAAAGCATCTTCCTAGAACTAAAAAATGGGGAATTAAGATCCTGAAGTAGTCCTAAAGTTGCCCTCCATGAATGTAATAAGAAAACAAAACAAGATGTGGCTAAAGGTATTCGGTGTTTTCCCACAATACTCTATTTACTCCAATATCACCATATGGGGATATTGTTGACTTCTACATTTCTTCATTTTCTGTTTATTTTCCACTGAGTGAGCATAAGAAGCAAATCTGTTTAAGCTGTTACTGTGTTTCTATTGAACAATCCCTAGAACATTATAGGTACTCAATATATATTTATGGAATGAATAAATAGATGACTGTAAAGGGGGATAAATCTTTTGTTTAATAACTCATACATCTTGGTTCTATAGAAGCCTAATGATTTCCTCCAATCATTTGAATTATACATAATTCTGTATTGGTGTATTTCCTGTTTCTTTTCCTTAAGCCAGTAATGTGATGTTTTAAAAGACTAATTAATTGAATAATGTCAGGCTTTTATTATTCTGAACTTTATATTTTAACTTGTTTACTATAAAATATCTTTGGGGAATTTAGTATCATTTCCCAGTTTTCAGAAAAATCTGGTTTCAGGAATAATATGGTTGAAAAAAATGTATCGATCACACTATTAGGTGTTGTTGAATGCTAGATCTCTATTATACTGTGTCTTTGGTGTTGACATCCATATCTCTTGATGGTACTGGGCTCACTGGTTAAGTATAACATTTCTCCAGCTATAATAATTGTTTATGTTATATTGACAGGGACTCACAAAGCACACATGAATTTTACCTGTCATCTTTTTTCTCCTTCCTAATTTCCAGGCTAGGATAAAATTTTTCATTTCATTATCACTCTGTTTTTGTCTTTATATACTGTACTTTATCTCTTCCTTTTATTTTGCTTCCTTTGATAGCCTAACAGTTGGATATAAGAGAATGTCACTTTTATTTATTATCTTTTTTCTTTTTCATCGAAGGCAAGGAAATTAGCACCTTGGGGGAAGACACACTGTGTAGAACATATCAGCATCACGGAACTCTTAAAGACATCTCAGTGTGTTATTAGAAAACTTAAAAGAGCCATCACAATTTCCCACTTGTGTTAGTTTCCAACTCAATTACCTTGGTCACACAAAATGACAGCAATAAAAATATGACTCTTGGAAAGCAAACTGAACCTCTTCAACATTGTTATCAGCCCAAGTGAGAAACGAGGATCAAGTTTATGTCTGTTTGAAAAAGTGTACTAAATGAGAACTGGTAAGACAATTAAATTACCATATGTATTTTCTTAGATATTCTAACAACCTTTTTTTTTCGCCTTTCATTCTCAAAGAAGCTCTAGGATGTTGAACATTAAAAATAGAGTCTGCAGTGCATTCCTAAATGAAATTTCAATCACTAACAGACTTAGAAGTTCTTCAAAATAGTTTTGTGAAGATAATTTACTATATTTGACTTGCTCAATGGAATATTATTTGGTAGAATTTTTATTTTTATTTTTAAAATCACCATTTTTCTTGTCAATACACAATTAGCTGTCTCACTCTATATAAAGCACAATACGTGACATATAAAATATACCTTCAAAAATGTACAATTTGATAGTACCTAGAAAATGTCAGGTTTAATTTAAAAAGCCAAAAAAATTACACTTCTACTAAATTTAAAATATTTTTTCAAACCCTAATTGTCAAATATCTTTGGTACAAGTTTTATGTTATAGTTTACTGAGGTCAGATACAAGACTATCTTTATGGAGTACTGATATTAACCATAAAACTGTTACATTATGGGCCGGCCCGGTGGCACACTGCTACAGTGCGCCGCTTGGGAGTGCGGTGGCGCTCCCGCCGAGGGTTCGGATCCCAAGTACAGACCGGGTCCCGCTCACTGGCTGAGTGAGGTGCAGAAGCAACACCAAGGGTTGTGATCCCGTTGCCAGTCCCGGTCCGGTGCGGGCGCGACACTGAGGGTTGCGATCCGTTGCCGGACACAAAAAAAGACAAAAAGGGGAAAAAAAAAAAAACTGTTACATTATGATTAAAACAATTGTGGGGCTTCTGGATAGTGCTGTAGAGTAAAAGTGGCTACCTGTATTTAAATTCCTTCATACAGCCTCAAAAAATGCTACAGAAGTACAAAAGAAAGTATAAAAAATCAACTAAGACCCATGCCTAACAAAGTCTAGGCAACATCATTGCCTATGACCACATGAATACCTGAAATCAGCAGAGCTGGATCCAGGGTTCACACTAGCAGACAGAAGGGGGAATTTTTGCACAGGAAGCTGTGTGCAGTGGTGTCCTGGTGGTGGCTCATCAAAGACAGCACCTCATAGAAATCACCTCTCGAAGGAACGGATTCTACCTCAAGTGGGGAAATATTGCGAGGAGCCCTGAGACTTGGTTTTGAACAATGGCCACTGGATACTAATAGAAAGAAACTGGGTGGCAGTCTTAGAAAGGCATTGAGGGAAGACAGAGACGACTTTGAAAAGGTAGGTATTCCTCACAGGCTTGTTAGTGAAGAAAAATAAAACAAGATGTGGCTAAAGGTATAAAAATGCCAAAAAATGTTAGTATCAAAAAATTAGAAAAATACAGGCAAATAAATACACCAGTTTTTAAATCATATTTTATCACATCTCAGAAGAGTGTGCTAAGCACCAAAGAGACCATCCAAAGCTCTTAAGCCACTTCCATTGAACTGTCTAAGAAAATACAATACAAATACAGATAAGCAAAAAAGAATGTAATGGAAGTCCATATAGGATGAAAACAGAAAACAGAATAAATTTTTTTCTGCAGCTGAAAACACTAAAAATAGCTGTGAATCAGAGGAAAACTATTACACATTTCAAGAGAAATGAAATAGCATCAAGCCAGCAATTGTAGACATAAAAGAACATCACAAATTCAGAATTTAAAAACTCAGAATAATATTGGATAAAGACTAAGAGGGTATAAAATCAGAGCTGACAACCTCAATAAAGAAACTAAAGATAATGTGATTTCAGATAGAAAAATTGATATGACCAAAAGTATGAGAAGGGACATATGGCTAAAAGTGCAGTAAGGAATCAGAAGGAAACTGATATAAAAGACAACTAAGGAAGAGCTATTAATTATACTTGTATAAGTGGAGCCCCTAAAAAAAAATAAATGAAATGTTGTTTAGCTCTTAATCCTGTTCGTGATGCCAACTGTAAAGCTACACGACTATGCCAGTTGCTGGGCTATTTTACCTGCCCGTAATCCTGCCGACTGGATCAATGGGCCAGTTGTCGAGCTAGGGCTGGGTCTGAAGTTCACCGACCCCTCAAGCCCATTTTCCAGACTGGGTCCCCAGACCTCTTACACACCAGTCTGGGTCACCAGACCCCTCACATGCAGGTCTATGAGCTAGGTAACTGGCAAACAGGTCCTTGGAAGCTGGAGGTTGGAAAGTCTGGCTGCTTGTGCAGTGGCAGCTGCCCAAGGCAGTAAAACTCCAGCCAAGGTGGCAGCACCACACAGGTGCACTAACTCCACTCACACACAACCTGCCCACAAAGAGTGCTGCACCACCCCCAACCAGCCCCAAGGCGAGGGGGCCTCATTAAATTATTCTGTTTTTCCAACAGATGTTTAATATGAAAAACTGTAAGTTAAGAAAAACTTACTGAAAGGAAAGAAGACTTGAATCTCGTACAAAAAGCTCCCATCAAGTATGTGGAAAAATCAATCCATTACTATTAAATATAAGATGTATCTTAGTAAAATATTATACTTAAAGAAAAAAACACTTTGGGCCATTGTCAAAATATAAAGTAATTAAGAAGCAAGAAAGAAAAAAGTGTTGACATCAACTTTTCAACAGCAATATACAACTCGGAATTGAGTACAACAATATTGTTAAGAAAATTAAAGAAAAAAGGAGGGAGAGAATTAACATACAGCCAAACTGTATATCAGTGTTACAAAAACAGCTTTAAGATGAAAACTCAGAAGTCTGCAAACCAGAGGAAACCGTGCAATGCTTCAATAAGAAAATGTTAGGAATGGCTTGCTATAGGATTTGATGCTGTCTACATTATCTATGGGAGAGGTTCAAAGGACAGGAATTTTCTCCAGAATTGAATGCTATCAGAAAACATGAGCAAATCAATAATTGTATAGCTTAATTTTTATTTAGGAGTTGGGAGAAACTAAATGGAGACTAGCTATAACTGGGTAAAACAAGCAATCACTTAAGTCATTCACGTGAGATGGGAAAGGAGGACATTTGGCCATTTTTGGGATTTGCAGTGTGCTTTTTTTTTGTTATTTCAACATGTTTATGTTGTGGTCTTATTTTGCTATGTTTCATTATGGTAACAGAATTATCATAATTGGTGTAGGTATATTGTAAAATTCAGACAAATTCAGCATTTAGGGTATCCCACAAAACTGCCACCACCATTTTTTAAAATAGTCAATTGACTAAAACACATTGACTATTTTTTTTAAATATGTTCATTTAAAAATATGTTCATAAATTACTTGATACTTAACTCCTCAAGTGGAGCTTGATTCTCCACTTTTGGCTCTGCGCTGTACTTAGTGACACATTCTAATGAACAAAATACAATAGAAGTGATGGGGTGTCATTTTTGGCATTGTTATGAAAAGACTGCAGCTACCATTATGGCCTCAGGCCCCCCCTCTCCCCTTC
>NW_007746547.1:13031-13324 GCF_000696425.1 Galeopterus variegatus | reverse complement strand
GGAGCATTTTGACAACATATAATGGAATTAGAAAAGATAAGAAAAAAATCCAACTTTCCTGAGTTAATAAAGGGAAAAGTCATCCACACACAGGCCTACAAATTACTAGGAACATTAACTGTCAAAGACTTAATTCTAATAATCTTTCATTCACATCCTGGTACTTTTTTTTAATTTGAAGTTTAAATTTAAAAGTACCTATATATATCACAATAGAAATAAAAATACCTAAAAGAGAACACAAGGTAGAGTCTTCAAACACAGAATGCTTGTAGACCCCGAAATGACTGTTT
>NW_007746547.1:4975-8449 GCF_000696425.1 Galeopterus variegatus | reverse complement strand
AGAAGAAGACAAAAAGATGAGAGAATGTCTGGAACATTTTAGAGTTAAATGGTTAAATCATTGTGACCAGAATGTGATAGAAATATATATAGAAATATGGACAGTAAAGACCATGCGGATGATGAGGTCTCGGAGAGAAATGACAATAGAAATGAGGAACTTTTTGGGAATTGGACAAAACATCACCCTTGCTACACCATAGCAAGGAACTTGGCTGCACTGTGTCCATGCCCTTGGACTTAGTGGAAGATGAGACTTAAGAGCTGTGAACCAGAATGTTTGGCAGAAGAAATTTCTAAGCAGCAAAGCATTGAGGAAGCTGCGTGGTTACTTTTAACAGCCTATTCTGACTTATGGCAGCAAAGACATGATGTAAAACCAGAATTTAAAAGGGAAGCAGAGCGTAAAGATTTGGAAAAATTGCAGCCTGGCTACGTGGTAGAGAACCTGAGAGCGGGAGAAAAATGCAAGGGTGAAGCATGTAGACTGGTTGGTAAAGACATTAGCTGGTGATGAGGCAACCAGATACCAGTAGCCAAGACAATGTGAGAAAGGCCCTGAAGGTATTCCAGAAGTCAGGAAGGGTGCCCCTCCCATCACAGGCCCAGACATCTAAGATGCTCGAGTTGTTCTGGAGGACAGACCCAGGGCAGCACTGCCTTTGGATTCTGCTCCCTGCATCCCAGCTGCTCTGCCTAGAGCAGCCCTGCCTCAAGCAGCCCCAAGTGTGGCTCATGTGGCTGCTCTGGAGAGCACAGCTGGAAACCTTGGTGGCGTCCACATATTGTTAAGTCACAGGCCTGAAAAACATGAGAGCAGTGGAGGGGTGGCAGCCTCCACCCAGATTTCACAGGATGTATGGAACAGTCTGGGGGTGCAGGCAGATACCTGCCACAGGGGTGAAGCCACCACAGAGATCATCTACTAGAGGAATGCCAAGCAGAAAAGTGGGGTCAGAGCCCCCAAAGGGAGCCCCCACCAGGGAAATGTCTACTAGAGCCAAGGCAGTAGGGCTGCCACCAGGACCCCAGATCTATAAGGTCACTGGCCAGGTGCAATGCAGACCTGGGAAAGCTGCAGGCACCAGCACAGCCAAGGGGGCTGCGCCTGGCAGAGCTGTGGAAGAGGCTGCCCGAGGTTTTGTGGGCCCAGTTACCCCATTGTGCCCAGGATACAGGACGTGGGGTGAAAGAAGATTGTTTTGGAGCTTTAAGATTTAATATCTGCCCTGCTGGGTTTTGGACTTCTTTGGGACCTATAACACTTTTCTTCTGGCATATTCCTCCCCTTTGGAATGGATATGTGTACCCAATGTCTGTTCCACCACTGTGTCTTAGAAGTAGATAAATTTGCTTTAATTTTTACAGGTTCACAGCTGCAAGGACTTTTGCTTTTGGTCTGAGATGAGACTTTCGACTTTGGATTTTTAAGTTGGTGCTGCAGCAAGCTAAGACTTTTGGGACTGTTGGGATGGAATGATTGTATTTTGTATGTGAGAGTGATGTGAGTTTTGGGGGGCCAGGGTGGAATGATAGAGCTTAGATTTGTTGCCCCTGCCAAAACTCATGTGGAAATCTGATCCCCAATGTGGCAGTGTTGGGAACTGTTTGACTCACAGGGGTGGATCCCTCATGAATGGATTAATGCTCTCCCTGGTGGAGGGGAACCTGAGTGAGATCTCACTCTATTAGTTCCCATGAGAGTTGGTTGTTTTAAAGACTGGGGCGGCTCTGCTCTCTCTCTCTTGTTTCCTCTTGCCTTGTGATCTGCTTGTACCCACTGGTTGCCTGACCCTTTCCACCATGAATACAAGCAGCCTGAGGCCCACGCCAGATGCAGCTGTCCCAGAATCATAAGCCAAATAATCCTCTGTTCTTTATAAATAACCGTTCTCAGGTATTCCGTTATAGAAACCCAACCGGACTAATACACCTCATTTGCGTTTTGCAATGGTACTGTGTGTATGTCTCCCAAAACTCATATGTTGGAAACTTAATCCCAATGCAACAGCACTGGTAGGTGAGGCCGTTAGGGAGGGGTTTGACTTGTGAGGGCTCTGACCTCATGAATAGATAAATGCCATCAAAAAAGGAACTGATAAAGGGAGTTTGTTTTTCTCATCCACCTTCTGCCAGATGAGGATAAAACATATCTCCTCTTTGGAGCATGCACTGTTTGTTCAAGGCACCATCTTGTAAGCAGAGGCCAGACCCTCACCAGACATCAAAGCTGCCACTGCCTCATCTTACCATTCCCAGCATCCAGAACAGTGATAAGTATATTTCTGTTCATTATAAATTACCCTGTCTCAGGTATTTTGTTTAAACAAACTATGACATTCAACACACTAGGAATGGATGAGAATTTCCTCAATCTGGTCATTCGGGCGTCTACAAAAAGATCCCTGTTAACACTTAATGGTAAAACACTAAATGCTTTCCCGCTAAGATCAGGAACAAGAAAAGGGTGTCCTCTCTTCCCCTTCTATTCAACATTGTACTAGAGGTTCTAGACAAGGCTATTAGACAAAAAAAAAAAAAAAAGACATTAACTTCATCCAGATTGGGGACAAAGAAGTAAAGCTATGTCTATTGGTAAATAACATGATCTGTGTATAGAAAATCTCAAGAAATCCACTAAAAAATAATTAGAACATAAAGACGAATATAGCAAGTTTACAGGGTACAAGTTCAATATTTAAAAAATGGATTGTATTTCTATACACCAAAAATGAAGAGTCCGAAGAAGTTAAAATTAAGAAAACAATTCCAGTGTAACACCAAGATGAAGTGTTCCGATCCCCATACTGGACAGACACCAAAAACAAAAAAAAGAAAAAGAGAAAGAGAAAACAATTCCATCGGAAATAGCATAAAATAAAATACTTAGAAATAGATTTAATTTGTTTAAAGTGAGAGCCTTTATACTGAAAAGTGAAAAACAATATTGACTGACATTACAGAACACCTACATAAACAGAAAAATCTCCTGTGTTCATGAATCAGAAGATTTACTATTGTTAAGATGCAATATCCCTCAAACTGATCTACAGATTCAACACAATTACTATCAAAATTCCACCTGGCATTTTTTACAAAACTTGTCACACTAATCCTAAAATTCCTATGGGAATTCAAAGCACCCAATATAGTTAAAATAATTTTGAAAAGGATTAACAACATTAGAGGATCCAACGTTCCCAATTTCAACCTTACTACACAGCTGTAGTGATCAAGAAAGTGAAATACTGGCAATAAAGACAGGCATATAAATCAACGTAATAGAAAGGAGAGTCCTGGAATAAACCCTCGTACTTACAGGCAAATGAAATTCTCCAACAGACTTAGACAATTCAAAGGGGAAAGAACAGCCTTTTCAACAAATAGTGCTAGGACAACTCGTTATAGATCAGCAAAAAAAAAGAAAAGAAAGAAAGAAAAGAAACAAAAAATAAGCTGGACCCTTACCTTCTAC
>NW_007746547.1:2692-4744 GCF_000696425.1 Galeopterus variegatus | reverse complement strand
ACCTAAGAGAATTTAAAACAGATGTCCACACAACTTGTACACGAGTGCTCACAGCACCTTTCTTCATCATAAGCAAGAAGTGGAAACAACCTAAACGTCCATCACCTAATGAGTAGACACATACAGTGTGGTTTATCCACAGAATGGAATATTATAGATCAACAGTTATCCTATAACACGGATGAACCATGAAAATCTTAAGAGAAAAAATGAGCCACATATTGTGTGATTCCATTTCTACAAAATATACAGAGTAGGCAAATCTACAGAGACAGAAAGATACATGGAGGCAGGGGTGGGGGCAGGAAGGAATGTGGAGTGATATAGGAATGGGTATATTTAGGAGATGACTGAAAATGTTCCAAAATTGAATGTGGTGAAGGTTGCACAAATCAGTGAGTATAATAAAAAACACTGAAATGAATGAATTTTATTGGTATGTGAATTATACCTCAGTAAACGTTTTTTAAAAACTTTTGAAACTTTTGATAACACCAAGATCGAGGGTTTAACCCCTGGACCGTCCAGCAGATCAAAAAAAAAAAAAAAAATCTAATGTCATTCACCTAGAGTTACTTAATTAATCAACCGTTTCTAGTCATTTAGATACTCATGTTGAATGTATTTTTTTAATCTGACTCCTCTAGCATTTAGCCGCTCTTTAAATAATTAACTACTAACAGAATGCTGCCAATTGTTCCACATGTCTGGTAATCGCCAAGATAACCAGTTACAAAGATAAACACAGGGTTGTGAAAGAGAAAAGAACATTAGAGGCACTGTGGTCATTGACCTAAGCCATGTATTTTATAAAGTGTCTACTAAGAATGATTTGGCATTTTGACGTTTAGTCACCATGACTTACCTGGAATCAAACCTTAGCTCAACCAAGAAATGTTGACATCTCAGCTTGAACGAGCCTTACTTGTAGCGACCTCTTTAGGAAAATTAAGTGAGCTCAGAGAATCCTTGCTGCCCCCATAACAGCTGGCTGGGGGTCTTGCTGGGTAGATATCACTGATATGAGTTATTCAGATCAGAGATTCCCAACTTCAGGGGCCGGCCCGGTGGCGCACTGCTACAGTGCGCCGCTCGGGAGCGTGGCGGTGCTCCCGCCGAGGGTTCGGATCCCACATACAGACCGGTTCCCACTAACTGGCTAAGCAAGGTGCGGGTGCAACACTGAGGGTTGCGGTCCCGTTGCCGGTCCCGGTCCGGTCCGGGCACGAAACTGAGGGTTGCGATCCGTTGCCAGACACGAAAAAAGACAAAAAGGAAAAAAAAAAAAAGAGATTCCCAACTTCAGCAACATTGACATTTGGAGCCAGATAGTTCTATCCTGGGAGTGGGCGGGTGGGTGGATATTTCTCATGCATTGCAGGATTTTTAACAGCAACACCTGCTGATACCTACTAGATGACAGTATCACCCCATCATCAAAATTTCTGAGTTATAAAAATGACTCTAATTCAATAGAGCAGAGCATTAAAGCCCCAAGGTCATGCACAGGGAAGGTTCCCCATACAGGCTAGTGCCTCAACCAGCTGCAGCAGTTGTGGCCTTAGGCAGTTCACTCAACTTCTAGAAGGTTCAGTTTGCTCTACTGAGTGAGAGACCTTCCTGTCTGACGGTCCTCAATCCTATTATTATAGCCTGAAGTCCAACTTCTGCTACGTTTACATTTTCAGAGATTCCCCCATGACCTTGACCTTCCTGCCCCTGCCACAACTTCCTGTGTGCTGCTATTTCACAGAAGGAGAAATGAACACTCAGAAATAAGCCACCACCTGTCCCAGCCACACGACTGGACTCCAATCCAAGCCTGTAGCCCCTACACCTTTGTTCTTACTCTGCTAATATAATGGGGACCTGGGAAGGATCCCTGGGGCCAGTGAGGGAGGTTTCCTAGACCTAGCTCAGGCTGGGCACAGAGGATGTGCTCATTTCCAGAGCCACAGATGTGGCGGTGACAGGGCTCCAAAGTGTGCACGGCTCTAACAGGGTGAGGAGCACGGGAAGCCCCTGAAGAGGTCACCGAGGGCCGGCCCAGGT
>NW_007746547.1:0-1784 GCF_000696425.1 Galeopterus variegatus | reverse complement strand
GCAACCACAGACAACACTGAACAAAAGGGCATATACGTGTTCCAATAAAATTTTATTGGTAAAATCAGGAGTAGGTTAGACTGGCCCAAGTGCTACAGTGTTCCAACTGCTGCTCTAGATGATGACGGTAACCAAGATGTCAACTCTGCCCCAGACGTCCACATGGCTTAGTCCTCCTTTCATTCCAGGTTTGGTCAGTGTCATCTGAAAGAGATCTGCCCTGACCAACACCTTAAGAAATAGCCCAGCCCATCACTCTGAAACCCCTTCCCACCTTATTCATCACCATCTAACCTACTGTTTACTTATCATGTGTCTTGTCCAACTGATGGGAGCACCCTGAGGGCAGAGACTATGTTGTCTTGTCCTCTGCTGGATCCCCAGTGTGTAGAAGGATGCTTGGCATTTAACAGACCTCAGTGAAGGTTTCCGGAATGAACTAGCTGTTGTTTGCCTACGCACTGAATTCTCACACTTCATTTTCATTTTCCTTTCAGCTGGTGGGATTCAGTGAGGAAACGGGGACACTTAAAGCACCGTGAATTCCTTTTTGAGAAGTTGGTCATTAGCTCTATTTACACGTGTATGAGGAAAGCAAATGCCTTCTTTTGTATAGGACTCCACCCTCACAACACAGAACCACACTTCTGGGACCACATGTGTGCGGATTTTCTCCCTCACTGACCAATTCTCCAGCACCAGCTGGGTTCACTCCAATTCTGACACTAACCAGAGTTCGTGCAGACCCCAAAAGTTAAGGCCTCCATCCCACAGACTGTCCACACTTCAGACAACAATTTCAAGGACTAGCTACGCAGGTTACACACACTTCTGGGTGTGGAATCTAGGCTGTCCCAGTGACAGGAAGTTCCTAGAATCACAAGAACAGGCTTGCCCACAGCTAGTCACGCACACCAGAACCCGCTCACGTGAGGCCTGCCAGGCCACACCTTTGGCACTGCACACAAGCTGGGGCCCAAGAAAGAAGAAGCCCGAGGAAGAGAGGTGAAGGAACCATTGAAAATGCATAGTCTGTTTCTAATAAAATAATAGACTGACATAACAAACAATGTGTTTCACCTGAATATAGTGACTGTGCATCTCCCAGGAATCTCACCTTGTATTTGTCANAGCACAGGATACACTTATCTTGTATGCTATGTGGATTCTCAGAAAAGCAAATAGATTTCTGATGCCAACACCACAAATTATTGCCCCCAGCACTGAGAAGCTCACTATATCCTTCATACTAAGCCAGTGGCTTCCAACCTGAGGAGCTGCTAGCATCTTGTCACCTACTATGTTTTACAAAATAAATAAAAATGAGTCAGAAGAGTGACACTGTTTTACATTTTTGCAGGTCCCTTCAAAGTCTGGCTTCCTAGGTGAGAGCCAGATCTCCTAAGAGATCTACTAAGTGTCTTAATATGATTATGAACATAGTTGGACCTCATATACATCCAAAAGTGTCTCAAAGGTTCCCCCGCATTCCTGGACACACTATGAGAACCTCTGTTCTACGTTACAGATTAGTAATCTTTTTCTGTAAAGGACAAAATACTATGTCAGATTAGGGAGGCCATTTGATCTCTGAGCAACCACAGACAACACTGAACAAAAGGGCATATACGTGTTCCAATAAAATTTTATTGGTAAAATCAGGAGTAGGTTAGACTGGCCCAAGTGCTACAGTGTTCCAACTGCTGCTCTAGATGATGACGGTAACCAAGATGTCAACTCTGCCCCAGACGTCCACATGGCTTAGTCCTCCTTTCATTCCAGGT
>NW_007746546.1:577-13325 GCF_000696425.1 Galeopterus variegatus | reverse complement strand
TCTTTATAAATTTTGGATATTAACCCATTATCAGATATGTGGTTTGCAGATATTTTTCCCAGTCTGTAGGTTGCCTTTTCATTTTGTTATTTCCTCTGCAGTGCAGAAGCTTTGTCATTTGACATAGTCCCATTTATTTATTTTTGCTTTTGTAGCCTGAGATTTTGGTGTGATGTGAAAAAAAATCATTGCCAAGGCCAATGTCAGGGAGCTTTTTTCCTATGTTCTCTTCTACAAGTTTTATGGTTTCAGGGCTTGCATTTAGATTTTTTAATCCATTTTGAATTGATTTTTGTGANGATTGCATCAAATCTGTATATTTCTTTGGATGGTATGGTCATGTTAACAATATTAAATTTTGTGATCCACAAACACATGGTCACGATGTGTGATCTTTTTGATGTGTTGAATTCCACTTGCTAATATTTTATTGATAATTTTTGCATCAATGTTCATTGGGAGCATGGCCTGTAGTTTTCTTTTCTTGCAGTATCTTTGTCTGGCTTAGGAATCAAGGTGATGCTGGCCTCCTAAAATGTGTTTGGAAGAATTCCTCTAGCTTTTTTTTTTTTTTTTTGAAGAGTTAAAAAGTATTGGTAATAATTCTTCTTAGAATGTATAGCAGAGTTCTGCCATGAAAATACCTGGTTTATGGCTTATGTATGTTGGAAGGTTTTTAATTTCAACTTTAATCTCTTTATTTGTTATTGGTTTCTTCAAGTTTTCTACTTCTTCCTGATTCAATCTCAGTAGGTTATATTTTTCTAGGAATTTATTCATTTCCTCTAGGTTATTCAATTTGTTGGCATAAAATCTTAAAGATTTCAAGAAGAAGATTGAAATCATATCTTGTATTGTTTCCAACCACAACAGTATGAAACTAGAAATCAATAACAGGAGGAATCTTGGAAAATTTACAAATATGTGTAAATTAAACAACATGCATCTGAACAACCAAAGGGTCAAAAAGAAATCAAAGGGAAAATTTAAAATATATTGAGACAAATGATAATAGAAACCCAACACATCAAAACCTATGGAATGCAGCAAAAGCAGTTCTAACAGGGAAGTTTATAGCAATAAATGCCTATGTTAAAAAAGAAGAAAGATTCCAATGAATAACCTAACATTATGACCAAAGGACCTAGACAAAAAAGAACAAATGAAACCCAAATTTACAGAAGGAAGGAAATAATAAAGATCAGAACAGAAATAAATCAAACAGAGAACAGACAGACTATAGAAAAAAATCAATAAAGCCAAGAGTTTAAGAAGTAAAATTGACAAACCCCTCTCTAGATTAAGAAAAAAAAAAAAAAGGATTGCATCAAATCTGTATATTTCTTTGGATGGTATGGTCATGTTAACAATATTAAATTTTCTGATCCATGAACACTTGGTCACGATGTGTAATCTTTTTGATGTGTTGAATTCCACTTGCTAATATTTTATTGATAATTTTTGCATCAATGTTCATCGGGAGCATGGCCTGTAGTTTTCTTTTCTTGCAGTATCTTTGTCTGGCTTAGGAATCAAGGTGATGCTGGCCTCCTAAAATGTGTTTGGAAGAATTCCTCTAGCTTTTATTTTTTTTTTGAAGAGTTAAAAAGTATTGGTAATAATTCTTCTTAGAATGTATAGCAGAGTTCTGCCATGAAAATACCTGGTTTATGGTTCATCTATGTTGGAAGGTTTTTAATTTCAACTTTAATCTCTTTATTTGTTATTGGTTTCTTCAAGCTTTCTATTTCTTCCTGATTCAATCTCAGTAGGTTATATTTTTCTAGGAATTTATTCATTTCCTCTAGGTTATTCAATTTGTTGGCATAAAATCTTAAAGATTTCAGGAAGAAGATTGAAATCATATCTTGTATTGTTTCCAATCACAACAGTATGAAACTAGAAATCAATAACAGGAGGAATCTTGGAAAATTTACAAATATGTGTAAATTAAACAACGTCCATCTGAACAACCAAAGGGTCAAAAAGAAATCAAAGGGAAAATTTAAAATATATTGAGACAAATGATAATAGAAACCCAACACATCAAAACCTATGGAATGCAGCAAAAGCAGTTCTAACAGGGAAGTTTATAGCAATAAATGCCTATGTTAAAAAAGAAGAAAGATTCCAATAAATAACCTAACATTATGACCAAAGGACCTAGACAAAAAAGAACAAATGAAACCCAAATTTACAGAAGGAAATAATAAAGATCAGAACAGAAATAAATCAAACAGAGAACAGACAGACTATAGAAAAAAATCAATAAAGCCAAGAGTTTAAGAAATAAAATTGACAAACCCCTCTCTAGATTAAGAAAAAAAAAAAAAAAAGAAGAAGAATCAAATCAGTAAAATCAGAAACGAAGGTGGAAACATTACAACAAATGACTCAAAAATGAAAAGGATCATAAGGGACTATTACAAATTAATCAGTAATTCATTGCTGTTATGAATTATTTCTGGTCCGAGGCAAAACAGTGCATTCCAAAGAGAAAGTTTATTAACTCCTGCAATTTTGCTAATTGTTTTCTGATTGTTTTATACTTCTTTTGTTTCTCTCTTGTTATCTACATTTGGTAATTTTCTGATGTGTTAAGCTTTGATTCTTTTTTCTTCTCATTTGTGTACCTGTCGTTTTCTGCTCTATGGTTACCATGTTGTTGTTGTTTTTAACACTCAACATGAATGAAGTTTCTTGTTTGGATAATGTGCAAAATGACTACAAGGACAGAGAGATGATAAACTTTCCCTTCAGAATGCATTGTCATGTTGTTGTTGTTTTTAACACTCAACATGAATGAAGTTTCTTGTTTGGATAATGTGCAAACTGACTACAAGGACAGAGAGATGATAAACTTTCCCTTCAGAATGCATTGCTTTGCCTTGGACCAGGAATAATTCATAATAGTAACTGTCATCAGTTAAAATTTAGCTACCCCCCACACACATGCAGACTCAGTGTTCTAGGTTAAAAGAGATTTAAGAGACTTAACCAAATACATGGTTCTGGGATGCCTCCTGGTTTGAATAAAACACCTACAAATAACATTTTGGGGATCACTGGTAAAATTCAACTATGTATTAGGTTTCCAATGGTATTAGAGAATTAGTAGTTATTTTTGTTTGGTGTTTTATGTAGTTATGCAGGAATGCGCCTTTCTTTTTAAGAGATGCATACATTATTTTGTATTTTGTGTATGAAATGTATCCATGATGCAGTTTGCCTTTAAATTCTTCAGGGGGAAAAAAAAGATAAGCAAAATGGAAAAACAAGGTAATGGATACATGGTGCCCATTTGTTATTCTCCCTACTTCATGTTCAATTTTTTAAAGAAATTCACCCCTATACATATATCCCATCCACCACTAGGACCTCCAAATTTAAATTTCTGTAAATATAAGAGAAAGTGAAGTAATTCTGTGCAGTTCAATGACAGAAAGTGAACACTGTAAGAAAGAGAGAGTCCAGGTCTTAGGCTACAAATCATTTGTCTGACCCTGAGCAATCATGTGACCCTCAGCAGTAATTCAGTCTCTCAGGACTTCAATTTGTTCATCTGCAAGATGAGGGGAATGGTCTACATGACCTTCAAGATATGTTTCAACTTTAAGATCCAGAGTCCTTCCATATCAGATAAGCATCAACTCTTCAACTGCGTCACTGTGTGAGGGGTACAGCAGATCGGGAGACCAGCCAAATGGGCTCAAGAGCCTTTGATGCCACCTCTTTGTCCTATCCCCTTGGGCACCTTGCTGGATTTTTCTAAGCTATTTCCTCTCGGCCTTGCTTGTCTACCATTGGAGGGTCACTGTAAGACTATGTTAACCCCAAAGGAAAGAAATCATGATTATTAAGGCATAATCTGAACCACATACCTCCATTGGCAACATTAAACTTGACTCCAAACTCTCCCCCTGGTCCTCCGGGGCAGTGGCTGGCTGTGAGGATGATTCCACCTGCTGCCTTGATCTTCCTGATAATGCAAGAAACCGCAGGTGTCGACAAGATGCCATTCTGTCCAATAATCAGTCTTCCAATCTAGACCATCCAGAAAAAAAAAATCCAGTTGCATGGGATTGAAGGTATTTCAACAGGAAAGTGCCTCAGGCTCCATTAACATACAGTCAATCACTCACAAAAGGAATTGAGTGGGCTTTGGGTTAAGGAGAGGAAGAGAGGGTGAGCTCTGGCATTGTCTTTCCTGCCCAATGTCTCCAAGACCATTTGGGGCATCCATATTGAGTAGTTAGTTATTAACCTATCAATATGATATGCCTCATAAATCTTCAGTAGTTTAAAACACCTGCTTTTGATGACCAAGGGGTTAGCTTGACACACACAAGAAGCTCTGGGGTTTTTTTCTTTTTAATTTTTTTTTCTTAATTGGCCCATGATAATTGTATATATTTATGGAGTACAATATGATAATTCTTAGTTTGGTACTGACTCAAACTATGCCCACAAACATGCTTGAAATTACAAGAAAAAAGAAATGGAGTGCTTCTGTGCTTGCCGTGCTTTCTCTGCCTCTGAACAAGCTCACACAGCAAGGAGACCTGATTTACTGCAACTGCATTATCAGCTGGCCTATTTTAACTGTATTCTTCAGGAATGACTGCTCTTCTAAAGGCAGAGATTCTATTTCTGCTGCTAAGTGACAGCATGTGCTGGGGACATTGGAGAAATTATATAGTCATGCTAAATGGAGATCTGGAGGTCATTCATGGCTGTTGCCAGACTCTTTCCATAGATACAAAACTGACTGTTTAAAAAGTCTGCTCTATGGCCCTGAAGAGCATTATTCGCTATGCTTCATTTTAAAATAAGTTTCAATCTCACCCAATCCGGTGGTGCTCAAATGTTTCTACCAATCGGAATCACTTAGGAAGCTTTTAAATATCCCAGTACTTAGACTGTATCCCAGACTAATTATATTGCAGTCTCTGGGGGGTGAGATATAGTTATTAGTAGTTTTTAAAGCTCCACAAGTGATTACAATGTTCAGCCAAGCTTGGTGATCAAACCCCCTCGTAACTCAAAGAACCAGCAGCTTGACAGAAATACAGATGCTCAAGGCCCACCCAAAACCTACCAAATAAAAATCTGTATTTTAACAAGATCCCTTCCTCTCTTCTCAGATAATTCATCTGAGGAATGCTAATGCAACCCACAGCCAAGGAAATATATATATATATATTATATGCTAGAATTTTCTGAATTACACATATTACCACTTAACATTTTCTACATTATTTGTTTATCTCCCTACTATATATAAGCCCCCAAAACTGTTTTTTTTCACTGCTATATCCCAAGACCGTAGAACAAACCTGGCATGTAGTGAGTGCGTGATAAATATTTGCTGGGCTAATTAATGAGAAAAGATAAATGAATAATGAGTGGCTGCTCTGTGAAAAACACCTTGAAGAGGAACAAGAGCAGAAGGAGGAAGATCAGATGGGAGGTCGTCAGAGGTGAGTGTTCATAGTGTCTTGGACTAGGCTAGAGGCTGTACAAATGAAGAGAAGTTATTCAATTTGAGATGTTTTTGGAAGGAGAATGAACATAACATGCAGGTGGAATGAAATATGGGATAGAGGCACTACGGTAGCCAGCCTCCCAAATGGCTCCCAGTGGTCCCTGCCGCTTAGCACTTGTGCCTTTGTGCAGTCCCCTCCCACATGGAATAGTTCAGATCTGAGTGATCAGTGTAATGTTACAGAGTGATAGTGTGTAGCTTCCAGGGGGAAGCCATAAATGACACTGACTCTTCCACCTTGCTCTCTTGGACTATCATTCTGGGAAAAACCAGCCACCATGTCATAAAGACACTCAAAGAGCCCCATGTAGAGTCCCATGTGGAGAGGAACCAGGGCCTCCCCCAGCAGCCAAAGCAATGAATACAATACAGTCACTTTCCTTAAGTAGTAAGTTTGGAGAGTCAAGAATCTGAAAAATATTTGTAACTTTTATTCATAATTTTGTATCTTTCCTGTTTTTCACAATTACTCTTAAAGAAATGATCTTTAAAAGGGGAAAAGTACATATATGTAGATATTTTCTGCAGTGATATTTATTAAAAATAAAGATTTTAAAACAATCTTTATAAATGTCTAATAATACAAAACCTGTTAAATAAAGTGTGGTGTATCAACTTATGGCATATTAATTAAGCCATTTAAAGAGAAAATTGTGAAGACTGTATTGCTGTGGCAGATTTGGTGAGCTGTCCACAAGAATTTATGATCCCCCTTTCGAAGCATAGCCTCATTGCTAAGGGGTAGCTGCCTAGCCAGGGGCTACATTTTCTAGTCAGCTCTCACATCTGCGTGTGGCCACAGGATGCATTTTGACAATGGGTGATAAACTAATGTGTGAATGGAAACAGAAATAAAGTTTGTTCCTTCTGGGCTGAGGATATGAAGAAGGAGGTAATTTCTTTGCTACACTGTTTATTTTTCCTTCTACAGGCTCGATACAGATGACCACATGGCTCTAGGAGATGCCAGAGCCACAGATGGAAGAAACCTGGGTTCCTGTCTGACTGGATTGACAAGAGCCTTTGCTCACCAGGATCATCTACATTGGACTATTATGTGAGTGAGAAATAACTTCCTGTTGTTTTTAAAACAATAAAAAGGCTTACATTTCAAGTTTATTTGCTATGACAATCTGCCTTTTATTAAGTGATAGAGAAAGGAACATAGACAATGCCTTAATGCTAAATTAAAAATGTAGAATACAGAATTATTATTATGCTATTACAACAATGTAAAATTATGTGCACTTTGGGGGCAAGGACTTAGAAAAAATACAGTAATTAATTTGTACAATGTATTTGTTAAGTAGAGGAGATTATAGATAAATGTATCTTATTAAGTTTCAATTATGTCTTTTTTTGAAAAGGTAATGTACACTCTGTTTAAGAAGTTTAAATTGAGTAATTACATTCCAGTAAAATTTCAACCTGAAATGTTTTAGTTATAATTGGAGGATTAATAGAAGTTTAAACTATAGATATCTGGAAACTTTACCTATGTGAGACCTACTCATTAACCCATCAATACCAGAAAAAAATGAGGTAGTGCTGGAAACTGTCTATAATTCTAGCTGAGGGGCATCTAAGGGGTGACAGTACTGGGGAAGATGCTGGAGAGTAAGTGACAGGGCTTCTAAGACATGGAAAAATCATAAAAATATTTTTGTCCCAAGTGAATGCCTGCCAAAAGGTGACCTCAGCAGAGGAAGATTTTAATAATCAAGTGGATACGATGACCCATTCTGTGCCTACCAGTCAGTCTGTTTCTCTGACCACTCCTGTCATTGTCCAATGGGCTCATGAGCAAAGTGGCCATGAGGGAGGAAGGTTATGCATGGGCTCAGCAACACGGACTTCCACTCACCAAGGCTGACCTGGCTATGGCCACTGCTGAGTGCACAATCTGCCAGAAGCAGAGACCAACCAGAGTCCCCATATAGCACCACTACCTGGGGTGGTCAGCCAGCTGCCTGGCAGCCAGTAGATTAATCTGGACCACTTCCATCATGGAAAGGGCAGCATCGTGTATTAACTATAATAGACACACAGAAGGGAAGCCACACACAGAGGAGAAGAGCATGTGAAGACAGAGGCAGAGATTGGCGTGATGCAGCCACAAGCCCAGGAAGCTGAGGAATGCTGACCGCCACCAGAAGCTAGAAGAGACATGGCATGGATTCCCCCTGGAGCATGTAGGGAGTGTGGCCCTGCCAACACCTTGATTTTGACCTGTGGCCTCCAGAACTGTGAGAGAATAAATTTCCGTTGTCTTAAGCCACTGATTGGTGGTAATTTGTTATGAGAGCCCTAGGAAATTAATACAAAATTTGTAAACTAATAAAATATCTGTGTGTTTCCTAAGGCTGCTGTAACACATTGCCATAAACTTGGTGGCTAGAAGAATAGAAATACATCCTAGCTCTGGAGGCCAGAAATACAACACTGAGGTGTCAGCAGAGCCACGCCTCCTCTGAAGGATCCAGAAGATCTTCCCTTGCCTCTTTCAGCAGCTGGTGGCTCCCCACAATTCTGAGCTTGTGGCCACATCACTCCAATCTCTGCCTTGTCTTTATAAAGAAAAAACACTTAATTAAAATTTAAAGGCCTAGATATGAATCTTGGCTCTACCCCTGACATAGGGTGAATTATTTAACTTCTCTGAGGCTCAGTGTCTTTATCTGCCAAGCTGAGAGGGTACAGGGTTGTGAAAATTCACTTGAGATGAGATTCTATAAAGAAAAACTCTTTGTAAAGGTAATAAACATGACACAGATTATGCTATTATCTTCCCAAATCCCACACTTCCCTCCAACATTTAGAATTCATCTTTTAGATAGCAGATTATCCCTTAACCTAACATTTTACTTTCTGGAAAAGTCCTAGAAATACTACCCACTCTCAGTGTAGCAGACTGCTACCTTGCAAGGAAAAGATGGTCTACTTCTGTAATTGATGCTGTGGATTGAACGTTGCCCTAAAACTCACTGAAGCTTGATCCCCACTGTAACAGTGTTAAGAGGGTGGGAAAACAGACCATGACAGTGTTGAAAGGGGGGCCTTTAAGAGGTGACAGGATTATGAGGACCATGTTCTCATGAATGGATTAATCCAGTCATGGAGTAATGGGTTAATGGTTTAGCGGGTTGGGGAGCATCACTCGTTGCTTTATAAGGACAGCAAGTGAGTACATTAAAGAGCTCTTGCCATACTTGCCATGGGACTGCCTGTGTCACCACAGGACACTATAGAGAGCCCCATTCAGTAGAAGGCAGATGTGTCACCTGGACCATGGACTTCCCAGTCTCTGTACTGTAGGAAATTAATTTTATTTCTTTATAAATTACCCAGTCTCAGGTATTCTGCTATAAGCAGCAGAAAATGGACTAGTACAATTGGCTTTGGTTTAGTTTATGGCATTGAAGCTGGTGACATCTGACTTTTATTCCACGGTGAAGCCCAGACCGCAGCCAGGGGAGGGCCCAGCTGTGGCATTCTGCTGCCCCCTTGCTGGACCTCCCGCACCATAGGGTCTGGTATTGGCTGGAGGAAGGGCAACCCCACCCAGCCCTACAGAAGGTGCACACACCTGGATGGATTGTATTGCAACTAGGGAATATTTCCTTCAGTTCCCACTTGGAAGGAAGGACAGGTGCACCCCAGTCGTAGAAGGTGAACAGATACAGATCCCAGGATCCATGGGTAGTTATATGAAGACTATCACACAGGCCCCTGCACACACAGGTGAGGCACATGCTTCCCCAAACATTCAGATGGATAGGCAAGCATGGCATGAACTTGTTGCTTCCTGATCGTGACTTCTAGATGCTGGGGGAAGGAGTGCGTGGTAGGGAGCAGGGCACAGTCACCATCATTTCCCACACGCAGTTAATCATGACCATGCTGTGTCTTCTAGCTGGATGCCAATGCCTCCCATCAACTTTTAAACCTCACCTAAATTATGCAACTGATTTCCTCCACCCACACAGCAGGCACTGAGGGAACCAGGAGACCAGTGTCCTCAGAAAGAGCATCTTATTACACAAAAGCATTCTCCCCGGCATTTCTATTCCTCTACATCATGTGCCACATACAACTAATTTTTTTTAATGGTTTTATTTCTAAAGTCTCCTTTTTTCCAGGAAGTGAACAACTACTCTTCTAAATTAGATTTAGTATGAGTTCAGTTTCTAATTAGCTCAAATTAAAGTCCTAGAGAGCAGAGATGTACAATTTAAACCCTCAGGCTAAAAATCTCAGAGTAGAGGCAGAATTTTGACTCTAAATGAGTTTTCCACAGTAACATAACACTAATGAAAGCAGGATTGTTTTCACATGTGAGCTCTTAAATAAGACTAACCCTTTATAATTCCTTTTTCTTTTTAAATTAGTCGTTTTAAAAAAAGGAAAAGAAAAAGGAAGCATGACATTCTTCAATTTCCGCTGCTCACTGTGTCATTTCCCTGTAATTCCCAAAGTGAATCAGAGAAAGTGAAGAGAGCAATAAACAGAAACTTCCTTGATGGTTCACAGAGAGAATGTTCTACAGGACCATACAGCCACCACCAAGTTCATTCACGAAGTGCTGTCAAGAGCCATATGCACAAAGATGCCTGCATCCTGTATCCTCAGTACACACACACACACACACACACACACACACACAAAGGAAGCCCAGGGCCAAGCTGCCATGGGTTGCAGGGCTTTAATATTTCAGTTCCAGCTGTCAGAGAGGAGTGCCAGCCCTTAGGTAGTGCTACACATGGGTAAGCAAGATATGGCCTAGTGGAATTTCGAGAAATAACAAACTCAAGGCATGGATGTGGTTATCCAAACATCAAGGGACTTCTCCATTTGCACATGGATATTTGTGCAGTCATATGCTCTGTTAGATGGAGACCAGATGCGAGCAACAGAACTCATCCTCAACTTCCTGCACCCCTGGATGTCTTTACACACTCAGGGGCTGGTGGGAGGGATAAGAGTTCATTAGAAGCAAACCAACATGAATTCACATCCAACTCCTAATGTCTAAACAAGTGCAGAAAAGTCACAGACATCTAGAAGTTTGGCCCACGTTCTGTTCTTCAATCAGTCCACCCAGTCCTCAAGATTTCATTGAGAAGATCAGGAAATTTAATTTTCCCCAGCTGCAAAATGGGAATGGTAAAAATTGCAAGTTCTTTCCTTCCCAGTAACTAGATAATTCAATGCTTGGAAAGTGCTCTGAAATCTTTACCTTAAGGTATAGGGCCTGACTCAATAAAACAAGAAAGGGCCACACTTACTGCCATTTTACAGGGTGATCACCCCAGCTGAATACCAGGACAAGGACTGCAAGTGTCCAAATGCATCTACCTGGGTGAAGAAAGCAGAGCTGAGTGACCAGTGACAAGCTGAGGTTTTGGTATCCAATGGAAAAGAATGTAAAAACTGATTTTGCCACCTACTGCCTAAGTGACTTTGGGCAAGATTCTGAATTCTTCAGTATCTCAGTTTTGTTATCTAAAATACATAGAAGATCACATGATAAAGGCTGAAAGGAAGAGACATAGCCAAGCTCCAGTTCACAGTGTCCGGGATCCAATAAACTCTCAATACATTTCACTTACCTTCCTTGCTGGTGTCATTTACTAGTAATTGAATGAATTGTTGTTGTTGTTGTTGTTGTCATCGTCGTCTTACTAACCCGGAATGTTTTTCGAATCACAAAAAATATATGTTTATTTTTTCTTTTCTTGAACATGTATGATGTACACATAAGCAGGAAAAAAATACACATCATCTGTAATCCTATCACCTAAAAATGACCACTGACTAGTATTTGTGTGTAGCCTTTGTCTGTCTATCCTGTTTTTTAATCTGTTTAATTTGTATATTTATATGTTTTTACAAAAGAGATTGTTGTGTAGCCTACATCATTCACCTAATATAAGAGGTCTTCAAAAATTCATGGAAAATGCATATTATGAAATAGTATTGCAAATTTTTTTTGCACCCAAATAAACTCATACTAAGTTGTTATAACATGTCCGAACAGGATCTAGTTTGAGGCACTTAGAAAGATAAAACATCAGTTTGAAAATAATCCCTATCATAGCAACATAAATTCTGCTAAAATTGAAACAAGAACAAAGACCAAATTTTTGGTGAAGCTTGGGTGGAAGAATGGTATAATCATTGATGCTTTGTGAAAGTTTATGAAGACAATGCCCCAAAGAAATCAGTAGTTGACAAATGCATAACCCATTTTAAGAAGGGACAACATGATGTTGATGACGAAGCCCACAGCAGCAGACCACTCATATCAATTGGTCAGGAAATTAATCTTGTTTGTGCCTTAATTGAAGAGGACTGACAATTAACAGCAGAAACAGCAGCCAACACCACAGACATCTCCATTGGTTCAGCTTACACAAGTATGACTTAAAAATTAGAGTTGAACAAACTTTCCACTCAATGGGTGCCAAAACTGCTGCACCCAGATCAGCTGCAGACACCAGCAGAGCTTTCAATGGAAATTTTGAACTAGTGGGATCCAGATCCTGAACCATTTCTTAGAAGAACTGTAACAGGAGATGCAACATGGCTTTACTAGTTATGATCCTGAATACAAAGCACAATCAAAGCAGTGGCGACCAAGAGGTGGAAGTGGCCCAGTCAAAGCAAAAGCAGACCAGTCAAGAGCAACGGTCATGGCAACAGTTTTTTGGGATGCTCAAGGCATTTTGCTTGTTGACTCTCTGGAAGGCTAAAGAATAATAACATTTGCTTATTATGAGAGTGTTCTGAGAAAGTTAAGCAAATCTTTAGCAGAGAAATGCCCAGGAAAGCTTCACCAGAGAGTCCTTCTCCACCACGACAATGTTCCTGCTCATTCTTCTCATCAGACAAGATCAATTTTGTGAGAGTTTCAATGGAAAATCATTAATTTGGCTCCTTCTGCCTTCTTCTGGTTGCCTAATCTTAAAAAATCTTTAAAGGGGATCCATTTTTCTTCAGTTAATAATATAAGAAAGACTGCATTGACAAGATTAAATTCTCAAGACCCTCAGTTCTTTAGGGATGGACTAAATGGCTGGTATTACCTCTTACAAAAGTGTCTTAACTTTGATAGAGCTTATGTTGAGAAACAAAGTTTATATTTTTTATTGTTATCTTTTAACTCCATTTTTCCTCCAACATTTTGAAGTCCCCTCATATATC
>NW_007746546.1:0-412 GCF_000696425.1 Galeopterus variegatus | reverse complement strand
GAAAGTGTCTTAACTTTGATAGAGCTTATGTTGAGAAACAAAGTTTATATTTTTTTATTGTTATCTTTTAACTCCATTTTTCCTCCAACATTTTGAAGTCCCCTCATATATCTAGCTCTTCCCTAAAGTCTTTCTCTCTCTGTTACTGAATATTGTTCTACAACATGATTTTAATAGCTGTATAGTTTTTCATTAATAGTATGTACTATTGTTTATTGGTCAATATAAATCTTACCTCAAATTGTTTATATATAAAACTAAAAAATTTTTGAGGACTAAACCTACACTGTTGTATAAATTAAACTGGATGTAATTTGCCAATAATTAAGCAGCAATTGGTTGTAACATGTTTACATACTACAATGTCTTTCTTTTTTTTTTTTTTTTTTTTTTTTTTTTTTTTTTTTCCGGG
>NW_007746545.1:13026-13328 GCF_000696425.1 Galeopterus variegatus | reverse complement strand
GACCAGGGCCGCAGGAACGCCCACAGTGTCCGTGGCGGAGGCCTGAGACCCCTTCTGGGCCAGGTGGGGCTGAGAGAAAAGGATTGCAGAAGACACGCCCCAGCCCTGTACTGAGCGCACAGAGAGGGGAGGGGTCTGGCAAAGGAGGAAGAGTCTCAGAAAAAAAGACGCACCCTCCGGGTGGCCCCACCGAGTGCACACAGAGAGAGGAAACGCCCGGATAGCAAGGCGGAGACTTACTGATCTCACACACCCTGTCGGGCTGGCAGGACAGGATCCAGCTGCCAGGGCCAGAACACAAG
>NW_007746545.1:6482-7321 GCF_000696425.1 Galeopterus variegatus | reverse complement strand
CCATGAAGATGTAGAAAACCTGAACAGACCAATAACAATAAAGGAGATTGAAGCTGTTATCGGAAAGCTCCCAACAAAAAAAGCCCAGGACCAGATGGATTCACAGCAGAATTTTATCAAACATTTAAAGAGGAATTGACACAGATTCGTTACAAACTATTCCAAAAGATTGAAGCCGATGCAAATCTCCCAAACTCTTTCTATGAAGCAAACATCATCGTGATACCCAAACCAGGTAAAGATATAACCAAAAAAGAAAACTACAGGCTGATATCCCTGATGAATATAGATGCAAAAATACTCAATAAAATACTAGCAAACAGAATACAGCAACACATACGCAAAATTATTCACCACGATCAAGTGGGATTCATCCCATGGATGCAAGGTTGGTTCAACATATGCAAATCAATAAAAGTGATACACCCTATTAATAAAATCAAACAAGGACCATATGATCATCTCTATTGATGCTGAAAAAGCATTTGATAAAATCCAACACTCATTCATGACAAAGACCCTCTATAAGTTAAGTATAGATGGAAAGTATGTCAATATAATTAAAGCCATATATGATAAACCCACTGCCAATATCATCCTGAATGGGGAAAAGCTGAAAGCTTTTCCTTTAAGAACAGGAACTAGACAAGGATGCCCACTCTCACCACTCCTATTCAATATAGTATTGGAATTACTAGCCAGAGCAATCAGAGAAGAGAAGGAAATAAAGGGCATTCAGATTGGAAAAGAAGAAGTCAAACTGTCCCTGTTTGCAGACGACATGATCCTATATATTGAACAGCCTAAAGCATCTACAAAAAAACTCTTGGAGGTGATAA
>NW_007746545.1:0-1124 GCF_000696425.1 Galeopterus variegatus | reverse complement strand
AATGGGGTATTTTAGTACTGGTTTCAGGTAGATGCAGTAGTGTAGTCTCCATGTAGGCACTCTGGCAAAATTCTGTGTTGGAATTGTATATGGGTAAATAAAAAATAGAAATAAAAGAATAAAAAAATCTCAAGAAAAAAATTTAAAATATTTTAAGTAAATAAAAGAATAAATGCAACTTATGTAAATGTGTGGAATGGAGAAATAATAATACTTTCAAAAAATTGACAGCATTGAATGCACATATATTTTTTAAAAGAAACACCTAAAATCAATAAGCTAAGTTTCTATCTTTGGAAAGTACAAAAAAAGAGCACATTAAATTAAAAGGAAGCAGAAAAATGAAAATTAGAGCAAAAATATAATTAAGAGAGAAAATCAAGAGAAAATTGTCAACAAAAAATTGATTCCTCAAAAAGATCAATAAAATTGATAAGCCTACAGGTAAGCTAACTAAAAAGATAATGACACAGATCAGAAGTTACTAATATCAGAAATGAAAAAGAGGACATCACTACAGAGACTGTGGACATTAAAAAAATAAATGCTATGAACAATGCTGGGAATAAATTTCATAACCTAGATGAAATGGTAGTTCCCGCTCACTGGCTGAGCGTGGTGCAGGCGCAACACCGAGGGTTGCGATCCCGTTACAGGTCAGTAAAAAAAGATAAAAAAAGGAAGAAAAAAAAAAAAAAACTGCCCCCAAGTGCCCGGACACCGTCCCGCTCCCCAGGGCCCCCGAGGTCCGCTCGTATAACTTCGTATAATGTATGCTATACGAAGTTATTACGACAATTTTCCAAAACTCACACACAATAAAAAACAGTATTAGAATAGGACTATATCTATTATGAAAATTGAGTTAACAAAATAATAGTCTTCAAAACAGAAGGCACCTGGGCCCAATGTGTTTACTGGGTAATTCCTCCAAACATTTAAAAGGAAGAAATTATACCAACTCTCTACCATCTATTTCAGAGAATAGAAAATAACTTACCTCACAACTCATTCTACAAGGACAGCATTAACTCAATACCAAAATCAAACAAAGATATTACAGCAGAAAGCTACAAACCATTATCTCACGTGAACATACAAATATCTTTAAGAAAATCTTCAAA
>NW_007746544.1:11466-13332 GCF_000696425.1 Galeopterus variegatus | reverse complement strand
CTGGGGGGTAGGGGGGAGGGATTGGGGGTATTGATGGGTGGGAGGGAGGGCTTGCTCATCTGTTCATTCATCCACACATTCAACAAATGTTGCTGAAAGCCTACTGGGTGCCAGGCACTGGACTGTAAGCACACATGGGTGACTTAAGGGAGGAGAAACTATTAGCCCCAGATTACAGATATAAAAACCGAGGCTCAGAGAGGTTCAGTGACTTGCCTCAGGCTGCCCAGCTAGACAGTGAGAGGCAGCAAGATTTGAACCCAGGTCTGACTCCACATTACCACTGAGCAACTCTGTAGGAAGAGCAGGGAGGAGCTGGGCATGCCCCGCTTTGGAAGTGTGCACACACACACACGCACACGCACACATACACACACCCCTCCCCACGCCGAGCCTGAGTAAGGTAGGGTCAGAATCCTAGGACCCTGGAGCAATCAGATACCTGTATCCAGGAAATCATTTCCTCCCGGGACCTGCTGGGAAAGTGAACACAGGTGTTGAGGAGAGCGGCCCCTCCCAGTTTTCCTGCCTCACCCAGCCCCCAGGTGGCCTACCGGGCTTGCAGCTCTAGGGTGCGTTGCTTCCCGGACACCAGGAAGGAGTGGGGGAACTCGGCATCAGTCAGCTCCCGCACCTGCCAAAAGAAGGAGGGAGGTGACCTGTTCAGACTCGTCATATCCCCCCTCCACAAGCACAGCACTGTGGAGTGGAGGGCGATGGATTGTGTCCAAGGGACACTTCAAATTCAGGGGACGAGATGGGGAGCTTGTTCACCGCCTCTCTAATCCTGTTCAGCCAAGCAAATGTGCCTGCCACTGGGCCTCACTCTAAGCAAATGGGACTTATGGTTCCCGGAATTTAGCAGCAGCTAAATTGGCCCCGTGTGAGGCAGAGGTGACAGGTCCTGACGATGGAGTCACCAAAAATGGAAATTGGATCTCAAAACCGGATGAGTATAAGAGGGTTCATTGTATCATTTTCTTGGCTTAAAAATGCCCATAATAAAAAGTTAGAGAAAATAATCTTCACAGCAATCTTGGGAGGCAGATATTATCATCCTCATTCAGGAGATGAGGAAATGGAGGCGCAGAGAGGGGAAGAGACCTGCCTGAGGCAACACAGCATCTAGAGGGCAGAATAAAGATTCCACCTGAGGTTTTCAGCCCCCGAGGGTAAGATGGAAGACCATCTATTTCCACTGCACCCCCAGAGTCATGTAAGCACAGATCTCTCCTTGGCAGTGCAGAGAGATTCCCAATGGGAAGCTAAGACACAGACCTAGAGCCCAAGAGCCTCTGCGTGGAGGAACTTAGTTGCCCTCAAATCCATCCAACACTGGAGCTCCTCTGCTGCCTCCCTGCTATGTGACAACCAGGCGTTTGCACACTCTCAGGGCAGCCCACCACATCCTAGAGAGAACTACGAGCATATCCTTCACGTTAGGCCTAGTCTATGGCCCCACGGAACCAGCCTTTCCCTCTACAAGGGGCCCAATGTGATTTAGACTCAATACCCTTGGCAATGGGGAGGGCTGGGAGGTTTATAAATGGATGAGGTTATGTGGAAAGAGGTGTTTGGGGAAAGCCACCCCAGCAGCTGTGTGCAAGGGACAAGGGGCTGGATCTGGGCAAAATGGGACAAACCCATAGCCCGAAGGCCAGTTAGGAAGCGATGCCATAAATGGTCCAGGCCTGATCCAGTGAATGCACTTCGGGGGAGAAAAGAGATTTCTAACCACGGGACAATACCAGGAAACCTGACAAGATTCCGTGACTAATTGGGTCAGGGAGACAAGAGAGAAAAAAGAAGGAAGAAATCTAAGATCTGGAGTCCAGAACTAAGAAATATGTTGCTTTGATAGACAGA
>NW_007746544.1:9539-10638 GCF_000696425.1 Galeopterus variegatus | reverse complement strand
GAAGGAAGAAATCTAAGATCTGGAGTCCAGAACTAAGAAATATGTTGCTTTGATAGACAGAGAAAAGGAACTTGGGGGAGCTCCTGACCTGAGGGTTCAGGATGTCCCTGGAATGTTCACACAGAGGCCTCCATCTCCTGTTAGGTTTCAAGAATACAGTTTCTGTTGTGCCCAGTCTCAATGACTCTTCCCAGGTCTGGGCCAATTCCCTGCTAGTCCATACAGTGCCTTTGTGCTAATTAGAAAAGGACACCCTTCCTCAAAACGCTTTACTGACATCTGTTGGCAAACTGGCATAATATCCATATTTTGTTGGAAAAAGACATTTGACTGCCATCTGCTGGACACTTTTCACCATAAATATACAATCTATGATACTGTATCATAGTCTGCTAATCTGCATTCTGCTGCAGATGGCAGCTCTTAGATGAGGTATCCTTGTGCAGTAACCAACCTGCACAGCTGTACACGGAGTCCCTGAGTATGTGTGCATGCACCCTTTCCTTCTTCCCAAGCTGGCCCTGTGCAGAATGGCAAAAACATTAAGGCCTGGTCAGACCTTGAGGAGAATCAGCTGCTGCGAACTAGGCCTCCCTGACACCTAGGAAGTAGGAGGCCACCAGGTCACAGGCCAGTAGGAACCATCACGGTGGTCGAAGGCCAGACCTGCCTCCAAACCTCAGACTCTGAAATGGTTCCCGCACAAACGTGGAGAGGGTGGACAGCTCTGCACCTGCCAAGCCCATGCNTGAAATGGTTCCCGCACAAACGTGGAGAGGGTGGACAGCTCTGCACCTGCCAAGCCCATGCCATCCAGGAGAGGGTGCTGTGTGGCCACCAGAATATCAAATAAGCTCACCAGGACAGGCAGACACCAGGAACCTGGCACGTACAGGGCCCGTGAGCCCTCAACACACACTCTAAGCATGTGACACTCTCAGGCTAGTCTCTATTTTCTCTTTAAGACTCTTGGCTTTCCTATCCGTCAATCTCTGCTTCTTTTTCTGTGCTTGGATCTCTGATAGTCCTATGACAGCACTGCCATCTCCATTTCTGCCTGTAGCTCTTTATAATCCTGCCTTTCTCAGTCTCTCCAAGG
>NW_007746544.1:0-6402 GCF_000696425.1 Galeopterus variegatus | reverse complement strand
ATCTTCAGGAATGGCGCCAGTTTCTGGATCACATCACCGATACAGGGGGTGGCTGTCCTGCAGGAGGGGTGCCCCGGGATTGCCCTCAGCCTGGCAACCTCCTCTTGGTAGTCCAGACAGGGCCACATTAGGCCAGACCCTCTGAACCCCCTAAAACAGCCTTTGCACTGCACTTCAGGGTGCAGGCACGGGGCTGGGGGTGTCATCCTCACACGGGTGTGCCTCCCCCTCCTCAGACTGTGAGCCCCCTGAGGACAGGTGCTGTTCTTGTCCACTGATTGTGCCCCCTCACAAGGCCCAGCACAGTGCTGGGCACTCAACAGATGTTCAGTAACTGATGCTTGACTACGGGACAATAATGAGGGCCACGTGCAAGCACTGCTGAGACACCCTGCATGTCTCATCTCATCTCATTCTCACCACCCCGAAGGTAGGGACAGTTCCTAGCCCGTCTCAGAGATGAGGACACGGAGGCTGAGAAGGTAAGAACTTATCCAGGATCATCCTGTGGCAGCAGGGACTGTCACAGCAGAGCAGCGAGGAGCCACAACTCCAGAACTGAGCTGCCGGAGCTTGATTCCCAGCTGCCCCAGTTGCTCTAGCTGTGCTTTCTTGGGCGAGTCCCTTAGCCTTCCTGCACCCCAATATTCTCATCTGAAAAAACGGGAATGATGGTAGGCAATCTTACAGGTTTGTTGTTTTTTGTTTTTTTAAATTTTATTCTGAAAATTGTTAAGCAATCATAAAGTAAAAAGAATATACTGATGGACCCCTGGGGCCGGCCTATGGCTCACTTGGGTGAGCGTGGTGCTGACAACACCAGGTCAAGGGTTAAGATCCCCTTACCGGTCGTCTTCAAAAAAAAAAAAAAAAAAGATGGACTCCTGTATATTAAAAGTTACTAACAATATTCTTTGCCAAAGAATTTTTTTTTTTTTAAGATGACCAGAAAGGGGATCTTAACCCTCGACTTGGTGTTGTCAGCACCACGCTCAGCCAGTGAGCTAACCGGCCATCCCTTTACAGGGATCCGAACCCATGGCCTTGGTGTTATTAGCACCACACTCTCCCAAGTGAGCCATGGGCCGGCCCTCTTTGCCAAAGAATTTTAAAGAACATCCCAGACATCATGGCATTTCTTTGGCAAAATACATAAAGCAAGTGATTTTACCTTCTGAAAACAAAGGTTTCTTGTATGACCACAACACCATCATCACAGAGCAAGCTTATTTGAAGGTTGAGTGAGGTAATAGGTGTAAGGCCCAAGGCCAAGGACGTGGCCCATCACCATACACACACGCACATGCACACACACACATACACACAGCCTCTCAGTGTCATGGCCACACAGCAAGGGCATGGGCCTGACAGCCTTAACTCAGTGCCACCCCTGGGCCAGAGCTGCAGTCAGGGGGCCTTGGGGGCTCCTGGTGGACCTCACCAGTCATCCAGGCGCCGCTGCAGCTCTGGGAGGAAGAATTGCGCATGAAACTGGTAGATGGAGGAGATATTGGAGAAGATGAGCCTGACCACGTCCTCAGGGAAGGCCTTGCTGCTGCGGGCCTCCCTCAGCAGCTCCTGGAAGAACACCTGCAGCCACCCACCCGGGTCACTCACGGCTGCGAGGGAGCCACCTGCACACCCGCCCGGGGGGATCGGGGCCTCTCCAGTTTACTGAGTGCTCTCACCTCCTGAACCTCCCAGCATCCTCACAACAACCCCAGGAGGAGACAGGCAGGGAAGATTGTATTCCGGGACACTTTACAGATGGACAAACCAAGGCCTATTGATGCAGGGACTTGGCCAAAGGCTGGCAGTTGATGAATGTCAGAGACAGGCCTATCCTGAGTCTGTCCTGGTCTTGGACATCATCAGGCTAAAGCTGGTGTACTGATGTTCACTGATTTAATCCCTTAGGGCTCCTTAAGAAGGTGCAAAGGGGTAGGGCCTACCCTAGGGTAGCTCACTTGAAAGAGCGTGGTGCTGACAACACCAAGTAAAGGGTTAAGATCCCCTTACCGGTCATCTTTTTTAAAAAATAAATAAATAAAGCGCAAACGGGTGACTGATGGTGAGGGTGCTGGAAGGATAGCTGGCATGTACTTGGGCCGGCCCAGGCACAAAGGGTGGAATGGGGGGTAGTGTGAATGGACTAAATCCTGACTTCTACCTCAACCTTAGCTAATGGGGTTAAAGGGCTAAGACTTCCTAGGGTCAAACCCAGGGGTCCCAACTCTCAGCTCTGGTGAGGTGGGTGGGAAGGCAGAGCAGGGGTCGAGGGAGAAGACCCATGTACTAGGGCTCAGGTGGGGGTGTCCTGTCACTAGCCTGGTCTAGCAGGTGGAGGCGCGCCACATAGGCCTGTTCTGTCTCCAGCAGCTCCTGGACAATCCTCTTCTCCTCAGGCTCCTGCGGGTGATTGTAGACAGAGAAGGAAGAAAGGGAGAGACAAATTTGGTCTCTTCTGATGGGGACCGTGGTACAGTCTCCAAAGATGCCGCAGCGAAGCACACCTCCCAGTATTCACGCCTTCCTGCAGTGCATCTGGGCTGGCCATGGGATGGCTTCCACAGGGAATGTGGTAGTGAGGCTGTGACAGTTCTGGGCATAAGCCGTAAGGGGTCTGGAAGTTGCCACCTGTGCTCTCCTGGGAACTGTGAACCACCACATCAGGTGGTCTGGCTTCCCTAGTGGAGAGATCTTGTGGGGGTAATGCACAGAGAGTGCAAGTGGCCCACCCATGCCAGCCTCCTAGGTGAGCCCAGTCTTCCAGCCATCCCTGCCCAAGCACCAGGCTTGTGAGTGGATCTATCTTGGGCATTCTACCCCAGCCACCATCTGACTGCAGCCACGTGAAATATCCTGTTATGGACTGAATTGTGTCCCCCACAAATTCATATGTTGAAGCCCTAACCCCCAATGTAACTGTATTTGGAGGCGGGGCCTTTAAAGAGGTAATTAAGGTTAAATGAGGTTATATGGATAGGGCCCTAAATTGATAGGATTGGAGTCCTTATGAGAATAGGAAGAGACATGAGGGATGTGCATGCACAGAGGAAAGGCCATGTAAGGACGCAGTGAGAAGGCGGCCATCTGCAAGCCAGGGGCAGAGGCTTCTCCACAAATAAAACTTGTTGGCACCTTGATCTTGGATTTCTGGCCTCCAGAACTGTGAGAAAATAAATTTCTGTTGTTTAAAAGCCACCCAGTCTGTGGTATTTTGTTATGGCAGCCTGAGCAAACTAATACAGAACTCAAGTGAGACCAATAGAAAAACTGTCCAGCAGCAGCCCAGTCAACCCACAAAATTATGACAAATAATACATTGTTGTATTTGACCACTACGTTTTGGGGTGATTTGTTATGCAGTGATTGATAACCAGAGCACACTAGTATGATCATTTCACAAATGAGGAAACTGAGGCACAAAGAGGTTAAAATGACTTGCCCAAGGTCACACAATTAGTAAGCAGAAGAGCTGGGATGTGAACCCAGGGAGTCGGGCTTCCGTGTGCACAGTATCTTGCATCTAACCCTTGAACTCGACAGACGAGGAAACTGAAACCCACAAAAGGGAGGTGACCTGCTCAGGATCAGACCAGGCTTTAGTCTAAGGGCAGGAAAATTAGCACTTAGACCTCTATTTCTGGTTTGGAATTGTTGCCTCCTCCAGTGGGTAAACTGAGACCACACCCGGGAAAGGTACCAGGATCACAGGATGGAGACTGCTCCAAGTTCTGTGACTTTGAACAAGTTCCTTAAGCTGTCTGAGTTTCAATTTGCTTGCCTAAAAAATCCTACAGAGAGGGATACGTGAAATAATGCTCAGGGCACACAGTAGACAGTTAGTTGGGCAAAGGTTAAGGGGGGCGAATCTAGCCTCCAGCTGATCTTTGCTCACACAAGACCCCCACCTGGGAAATTGCTGCCTCTGGCTGGGGAAGACTGTGTGGGGAGGAGGTCAGTGGAGACGCCCCCCACATCCCCACTTCTACCCCAGCCCTCCAGCACCTGCATCCCTGGCCCAGGGCAGGTCCCAGGCTGGCAAGATTTCCTCCAGGCCCCGCTGGACAGCTTGTTCTTCAGGGAGCTCAGGTACCTCCTGCTGATGGTCCTGGGCCCAGACCCCAGGGCCTCCTCAATGTTGGCCTTCTCCTGTAGACCTGGAGGGAGGGGAGGCCTGCACCCAGGGCGGTGATGTGCATGTTCTAGGCTGTGGGCTCTGGGCACTGCTCCTGGGGTCCTAAGGAGAACAGAGCAGACTTAAGGGTTTCTTTGTCTGGAGAACAGAGAGAAAAGTAGCATGTCCCTGCTGGGGTTTTGGGGTGACTGAAGCAAATCTCTGGTGTGCCATGCCCCTGAGTGCCTGGCATTCTGTAGGAACTTGCTAAGTAAGACTTCCACTTCTCTTCCCCACGTCTTTCTTGGAGGGAACTCCAGTTTTCAAAATGAGTCAGTGTGAACTGTTTTATTCTCTGGGGAACTACATAGTTCCCTGTTTAAAATTCAGCTGTGTTTGGGAATCCCTCCTTCTGCAGACAGAGGTTTTTAAATGGCTCCCTCTAGGTCACCCTCACCTTTGGGCATCACCCCTGTTTCTAGTTTCTGACCAGTAACTTATACATCAAGGGAAGGTGGGAGCCATGGAACAAGCTAAAGTGAGGGCAGATCTGCTAAAGTTGGGGATTCCCACTGGAAGCTGTGGCCTCCACACCTCCAGCAGGGGAAAAAGCCAGGCTGGGAGCAGATTCCCTGTTCCCCTAGTGTGCAGCTTTGTGACTCTGCACACTGGGTCTGCAGGCCAGTTAAATTCTTTAGATGACAGAGGCCACCCTCACTGAATACATCCAGTGATTTGAGCTGTGCCCACTCCCCTTGGTGTGGAAAGGCTTGTGATGGCATCATAGGGTAGGCATCTTTATGAGAAAAACAGGCTGGGAGATGGAGGGCCAGACAGGTACAAAATCTCCAAAGCTTGACGAGAAAGGTTTTCATTACCCCATTTTGTGGCTAAGGAAACTGAGGTAAATAACTTGAAGCTTGGAAGTGGTAGAGGTGTAATTCAAACCAGGCAGGCTGCTCCTGAGCCTTTACCCTAAACTACCCCTCCCCATTTGAGTAAAGGAGAAGCAGGTCCAGAGAGTCAAAATGTCTTGCCCCAAGTCACACAGCTGGGTGGTGGCAGAGAGTGTGTTGGGACCCAGTCCCAGGCTGCTACTCCCAGGCTGTCCCACACCTCCCTTGCGCCCATTGCCTGGTTCCTCTGCCCATGGTTCTGCAGCTCATGGGAATAGCTGAGCCTCAGGCTTTCTGTTCTACATCTGGTTTCAGCTTCTGCATTTCTCTCCAAGTGCCCGAGGCCATCTTCTGTTTCCTCTTCACCCCCCAGTTTTAGATCAGCTAAGGCACTGGAGACCTCACACGGAAGCCCAAGCCAAGGCAGCTGACATGGGCCCCTCAGTCAATAAGGCTGGCTCTCACCCTCCTGACAATGCCAGCTCTGACTCCGCTCTGGTCTAAGGGCTGCCCCCGCCTGACAGGCTGCTGCCTGGGCAGAGCACAGCATGCTGAGGGGGTCAACCGAGTGTGTCTACTCCACACCTGGGGTGTTGGGTGAAGTGGTGCTGTCTCCCCACACCCAAGGGGTGGTGGGCCAGGAAGGTGGTGCCTAAGAGCTGTCCTTGGTGCTGAACAGGACGAGCTTGGCAAAGACCCTCGGAGAGGCAGGGTAAAGTCACCAAGCTCAGGAAGGAGAACTGACCTTCTAGGCCCACATCTATGCCGCCTCTACCTTGAAGCCCACAGGAGGCTTTGCTTGCCCTGAATGCCCTCAACACAGAGTCCTGGCCCCTCCTAGGACATCTATTGTCCATGACCTTGCATTGTGGTTATTACATGAGCTCAGCATCCAAAGACAGAAATCTTCTTGCATGCTCTTGTGTCCTCTACAGCTCTTACAGGATGCTGTGCTGTCCAGGTACCCCTTCAGGACTGAGGTCCCCCCTCCAGCTGCTGGTAGTATTGGGGGCTGACAGATTATTGGCTGAGTCCCTCTCTGGGAATTGCTTTGTCTGGAACAGAACTGCCCCACCCAAAGTCTAACAACTAGTCCACGTGGAGGTACAAATACCCAACCCTTTGCCTCAACTGGAACAACTGAGAGACATCCCAGCTCCAGAGCTCCCTGGGACGGGCTCTGTCCCAAGTGCACTGCAGTTCAACTTCTCCCTCTGGCCAATCCCACTTCCTTCACTGCCATGGGTGTTGTGCCCAAAAGCTCTGACCAGTCAACCTCCTGAAGCAAATCTCTATCTCAGAGTCTATTTCCAGAGAACTCCATCTATGGTAGTCCCTAAAACAGTCCTGGGCTTAAGAAATGCCCGCCAAGGGGATTAACATGCT
>NW_007746543.1:13425-13935 GCF_000696425.1 Galeopterus variegatus | reverse complement strand
CAGCCCTGTCACAGTCGTCACACAGCCACGGTAGTGTCAGCCTGCGGGCTCCAACTCAGACATGAGTCCAGGTCTGCCCTTCAGCGAGATGAAGGGGCCCGCATTTCAGCAAAACAGCACTTCCAGCTCCAATTAAAAACCTATGTGTGGGGCCGGCCTGGTGGCGCACTGCTATAGTGCGCCGCTTGGGAAGTGCGGCAGCGCTCCCGCCGAGGGTTCGGATCCCACATACAGACCGGTTCCCGCTCACTGGCTGAGCGAGGCGCGGGAGCAACACCGAGGGCTGCGATCCCGTTGCCGGTCCCGGTCTGGTATGGGGGCGACACTGAGGGTTGCGATCCGTTGCCAGACACGGGGGAAAAAAAAAAAGACAAAACAAACAAACAAACAAAAAAAAAACCTATGTGTGATACACATTGAAACATGCAGGAGTCCCTAAAAAAGGGACACCTCGCACATCCACCTACACCACAAAGCTGGCTTTACAGACAACCTACAATTTCTCCATCA
>NW_007746543.1:10592-13396 GCF_000696425.1 Galeopterus variegatus | reverse complement strand
ATTTATTAGCAGCTGGCCAGTTTGGAGATCTGCACCCTTGACCTTGGTGTTATAACACTGTGCTCTATCCAACTGAGCTCACCAGCCAGCCCATGGTAATATTTTTTAAAGAAGCCTTATGCCTAGGAGTTAATTAAAGATGCAGAAAAAAAAATAGAATCCGTATCTTATAGTGATACACACTGAAATAAGTATTTTTGGGTGAAACGATATGACATCTGGAATTAGCTTCAAAATAATCCAGATGGAGAAAGGAAGGTGTAAGGGCATAGATGAAATACGGTTGGTCCTTACTTGGTAATTGTCCATTCTACTACTCTGTCTACATTTGTACATGCTTGAAATTACCCATAATAAAATATTTTTAACAAAAAAGACAAGTTGTCCCCATCAAGGATGGCAAATCAAGATGTAATTAATTACAAAAGAGGTATTCGAAAATGTCTCAAGCAATAGCAATGTTATCAAGATACATGAATAAACTCACGAGGTGGATAATTTGAAGAAAGCAACACTTATTTAGATGTATAAATTACTGTACATTTGATTGTTTTTAAATTGGGCAGGTGTCCAAAATCTACAAGAAATTCTATGGAGCAACATGCTGCAGAGTTAAATGAAAAGATCTTGTCCATCCTCATTCTTTTCACTCATGCGCATGGAGCTCTTTTTATGTGACACTGTGTGGGGCATAAAGATGACCATGGTATGGAGTGGNGGGAAATTTATTGAGCCATACACTTAGGATTTGTAGACATTTTCCCATTTCCTAATTTTTTTTCCCTGAAATTTTTGAAGAAAAAAGACTTGAGTTATCAACCAATTCCAACATATGAATTTTACTTCCATCTTGATTTGAACAAATAGTAAAAATTTTTATAAAAGAGGTTTAAACACTATTTGAACATATAATGCTATTAAGAAATTATTATTTTGGAGGTGGGATAATGATATTATGGCTCATATTTTTATTTATTTATTGGCAGCTGGCCAGTTTGGAGATCTGCACCCTTGATCTTGACATCGTGCTCTAACCAATTGAGCTCACCGGCCAGCCCATGGTAATATTTTTTAAAGAAGCCTTATGCCTAGGAGCCTAGCAGTTAATTAAAGATGCAGAAAAAAAAGAATCCGTATCTTATAGTGATACACAGTGAAATAAATATTTTTGGGTGAAAGGACATGACATCTGGGATTAGCTTCAAAATAATCCAGATGGAGAAAGGAAGGTGTAAGGGGAGAGATGAAATAAGGTTGGTCCTTAGCTGGAAATCGCTCACTCTACTACGCTGTATACATTTGTACATGCTTGAAATTGCCCATAATAAAATATTTTTAACAAAATAGACAAGTTGTCCCCATCGAGGATGGCAAATCAAGATGTAATTACAAAAAAGGTATTCAAANATGGTCTTGCCAGAAAATCGACCCGATCTGATAAGCCTCTAGACGCAACCACCAATTTACAAGAAATAGAGAACAGAGGAACTTGCTAAATGACACCATGGAAAACAATTGGCCAATTACAGACAGTGGGAAACACTACAAGACAAATATTCTTTTTCAAATAAATTACAAAGGAAAAAAGAAGAGAAGGGCCTATCTATAGATTAAAGGAGACTGGGAAATTTATTGAGCCACACACTTAGGATTTGTAGACATTTTCCCATTTCCTAATTTTTTAATTGAAATTTTTGAAGAAAAAAGACTTGAGTCATCAACCAATTCCAACATATGAATTTTATTTCCATCTTGATTTGAACATACTAAAAATTTTTATAAGACTTTCCATCTTGATTTGAACATAGTAAAAATTTTTATAAGACAGGTTTAAACACTATTTGAACACATAATGCTATTAAGAAATTATTATTAATTTTGGAGGTGGGATAATGATATTATGGCTCATATTTTTATTTATTTATTGGCAGCTGGCCAGTTTGGAGATCTGCACCCTTGACCTTGGTGTTATAACATCGTGCTCTAACCAATTGAGCTCACCGGCCAGCCCATGGTAATATTTTTTAAAGAAGCCTTATGCCTAGGAGCCTAGGAGTTAATTAAAGATGCAGGAAAAAAAAAAAAAAAAAAGAATCCGTATCTTATAGTGATACACACTGAAATAAATATTTTTGGGTGAAACGATATGACATCTGGGATTAGCTTCAAAATAATCCAGATGGAGAAAGGTGTAAGGGCAGAGATGAAATAAGGTTGGTCCTTACTTGGTAATCGCTCATTCTACTATTCTGTCTACATTTGTACATGCTTGAAATTACCCATAATAAAATATTTTTAACAAAAAAGACAAATTTGTCCCCATCGAGGATGGCAAATCAAGATGTAATTACCAAAGAGGTATTCGACAATGTCTCAAGCAATAGCAATGTTATCAAGACACATGAACAAACTCACAGGTGGATAATTTGAAGGAAACAACACTTATTTAGATGTATAAATTATGGTACATTTGTTTTTAAATTGGGCAAGTGTCCAAAATCTACAAAAAATTCTATGGAGCAACATGCTGCAGAGTTAAATGAAAAGATCTAGTCAGTCCTCATTCTTTTCTCTCATGTGCATGGAGCTCTTTTTATGTGACACTGTGTGGGGCATAAAGATGACTATGGTATGGAGTGGGGAGTAGGGAAGTGTACTGTGATCAGGTTTGGCTGCCAGTGACCAAAATCCCAAAGTAAAAGTGTCATGATGAGATAGAAGTTTAGGTCCCTCTCTGTGAATAAAGTCTCTGTGGTATGGCACTTCCATGATCACTGCTGACTCCCCAAAAGACCACCAGAATA
>NW_007746543.1:6227-10128 GCF_000696425.1 Galeopterus variegatus | reverse complement strand
TGAGATAAAAGTTTAGGCCCCTCTCTGTGAATGAAGTCTCTGTGGTATGGCACTTCCACAATCACCGCTGACTCCCCAAAAGACCACCAGAATAACCTAACAATGAGCCAAAAACTAAAGCGATTAAACCAACTGCAGCAGAAAAGAGCACCTCCTTAACCAGAGTCATACTGAACACACTCTTGGTGTGTCAGAAGGGGCAGGTCCAGATGGAAGTTTCAGTGTCTGGAGTCTTGGCTCAAGTGTTCCAGGCAGGTCTCTCAATACTGAGATCAAAGTAGGCTTGGGCCAAGTTTGTTATGTAATGGTTTAGGCCTGGGTGGGCACAACTTGAAGATTGGAGTCTTGATGAGTACACAGTTTGACAAGTGAGTCTGCCCAGGTGAGCAATCTATCATCCTGAGAAGGAAGTTATTTGCCAAGATGAGCAACCTTTTGTTAGAGTAAATTATTTTCCATAAATTTCCTGAAGCAAACAGTGAGCTAGCTATTGGTTTACAGACTAATCTTCCTGAGCTAAAATTTCTTGGAGGTCAGTCCTGATAATGAATCTCTGTGGATGCAGGTGGTCTTGTTTCTCGTCATCATGGACAAGGGTTCCTTCTGTCTTGCTGCTTTGCCGTTATCCCAATGTATCTTCCACCTCCAAAGGTGAAGAAGATCAAAGCTTCTCCCTTGCACAGGTACAGACATACACACACTTCCCCTTACATCCCATCGACCAGAACTTAGTCACCTGGGCACACCTAACTGCAAGGAAGGCTGGGAAGTGTAGCCTGTATTCCAAGTGGCCAGGTAACCAGCTAAAAGTTATGAGTTCTGTTACTAAGAAAGCAGAGGATGGATACTGGTGGGTACTAACAGTCTCCCTGATCAAGGATGTAATCAAACTATTAAAATGCAGTGTGAATGTGTATTTGAAAAATTTCAAAATAAAAGGAGGAGGAGATATGTGGAATGATAAGTGCTATAAATGAGAAATAGAGAAGTTGCTACAAGTTGCTACGGGAGCCAGTGCCTGGGGAGTTGAGGAAGGCCTCACAGAGGGGAAACAGTTGAATGGGGATATATCTGTAGTGGATTGACTGTCCCCTCCAAACTCATTGAAGCTTGAGTTGTGTCTCCCAAGTTTTATGTATTAGAAACTTGACCCCCACTGTGACTGTTGGGAGGGTGGGAAATCCTATTATGGTAATTGAAAGGTGGGGCCTTGAAGAGGTGATTAGATTGTAGGACCATGCCACAGTGAATGGATTAATAATGGTGGTCAGGGGTGTGGTTCTGAGGGCTTTGAAAGAGCACATAAGAGGTTAGTCTCTCTCTCTCTGCTCTGCCATTTTCTGCCATGTGAGACTCCTGCATTGCTTTAAAGCAACCACCAAAGAAGACTCACCAGATGTGGTTCCTGGACTTTGGACTTCTAGCCTCTGAAACTATAAGCAATAAATTTCATCTTCTTACAGAGTACCCAGTTCCAGGTATTTTGTTGTAATCAACAGTTACAGACTAATACAACTCCCAACGATGAAATGAAGTTACTGGTGGGAGTACTGTGTCGCTCAGGTGTGTGCATGTGTGTGTGTTTGTGCACAGGTATACACAAATACAGAGAGAAGACCAAGGGCAGAATTCTGAAAAACTCCAAATATTGAGAGTCAGTACATGGGCAAGAACCAGGGAAGGATGCTGATAAACAGCTACAGAGGTGAAAGGAGAATCAGGAGAGAGTCCTGGTCACCAAGAGAGAGTTTAAAGTCATGTGGGGTCAACAGAGCCAAAGGCCAAAGACGTTAAACAGAATGAGAAATGAGAGAGGTCCCAGGCCATTAGAGGGTCACTGGTGTCCTTACTGGACATGAATTCAACAGGATTCAGGGACAGAAGACAGACTGCAGAGGATTGAGGAGAGAATGAAAACTAGGAAGGTGAATGTAAATACTCAAGTCAATGTGATGGAACCCAATCTTTTTACAAACAAACAAAAACATAAGAATTATTCATGCATTGCAAGTTTTGCTCAAGTGGCACTGTTCCTTTCTCTATTCTCCAGGCTAACAGTGTCATTGTAGGCTGAAAAGGGCGGAGTTAATGCAAGTCCCTCCACCAAATTTGTCAATTACATCAGGTAACAAACAGTGAAGGGCAGATTGGGGGGCTGGAGCACATCAGTAGCCATAACAGCGCTGCTGCCCTTGTCTGTAAACAGCACACCTCTCCTCATCCTCAGGCAGGCTCTCTCTGATGTCGTATTAGGAGAGTGTTCTGAAACACCTTGAGTGTGCCCCCAGCTTGATAAGCATTTTTATTAGTAAGCTCCTCACCTGTCTGTTGTCACCTCTCACTTGGTAGATGGAAGCTTCGATGGAGGCTACGTAAATGCCGCACTTATCAGATGCCCTTGGGATGGAGGCAGAAGAGTCCCACATCCTGGCATCCACAGCAAGGCCCTCTGGCTCCTGTGGGTTCCTCAGCTGAGTCCTCCTTAGGAACCTGAGCCTGAAGCTGTCATTCTACTTGGTCGCCTCTGGTTGACATCAATGTGCAGTATCAACGGCCCACTCACACCTGCGAGGGCACAGGCATGGGTGGACAGGAAGTACTGTGGCAGACTATGTCTTCCCCAAAAGGACTAACCCAAGGTGGGGACTCTGTTACTGGTTCCTTGGGCCAAATCTTCTCCATTGTTCTTAGGGCAATATTAGGAGTCATCTCAAGGAAACCATGAGGAGTTGGTGACACAGAGGATTCGGTGTGTAGACTAGGGGAGGGTCACTGCAGGAAACACAGTGGGAGGCAAGTGATGGTCTTAACTAAAATTTGGCCCTCCAGAGCTCAACCTCTTCACCACTGCAGCAAAAGAAGCCGGAGATAAGTCTGAACAATCCCTTTGAACGATGATAAGAGTCAAGGTTAACAAACTACCAAGGCTGTGCCAAGACGCCCTGGGCACTTAGGTCCCATCGTTACAAAATCAAGAGCCTACAATAAACTCCCACCTCAGCTCTCCAGCCTTGGTATCATACAGGCATCTTCCTGTTGCAAACAGAATGTGTTAAGACCACAGAGAATCTCACAGCTAGAAATACTGAAAATGCTCTGAAAATTGAAGGAAAAAAGTTCATAGAAAAATAGAATTAAAAGATGGGAGGAATCAGAGGCTGGCCAGTTAGCTCACTTGGAGAGAGCATGATGCTGATAACACCAAGGTCAAGAGTTCAGATCCCTGTACCAGCAAAAGGAAAATTTTTAAAAAGATGATACAAATCTCTTCATGACCTTTTTGAAGCACTCGTGTAAATGACGGTACTGATTACAAGACTAACACGTCTGAAGTGCTTATGGGCCCCAGGCTTCTCCCGCACTTTATACGGTTTCCTCATCACAGGCACCCTCTCACAGGCACCAATCTGGTAGAGTCATCGGCGCTGTCCTCACTTTATTGAGAAGAAATCAAAGTGCAAACAGAGCAGTAACCTGCCCAAAGTAACACACCAGGCTGGTGGTGGAGCTGGGATTCAAAACCCAATGTGGAAAACGTGGATGCTTCTGCCTCCCAGTGCTGAAGAGGTACCTTCTGGTCCATGTGAACCAAAGTGCTGCTATGCTATGCTCCAGAAACTTCCCACAGTGGCCAGGCCTCCCCTCTGCAGCTGTAGTTCCTTCAGATCATGGGTCAATTACATATCCAACTAAGGCTTACCCCACCATACTGAAATTACATTCTTGGCTTTAACCAGACACTTAGCTGGGCCAGATTCTCTGGGACTTGGGATGGACGAGATGAGGGCTGCGCTAGAGACCACCAAGTCAGGAGGTCGTATGAGCATGTCCGAAAACAAATACAAGCAAGGAGGACAGGCAGGCACTTTGGGTCTGGCATGGATAGGTCAGAAGTCCAAGA
>NW_007746543.1:0-1166 GCF_000696425.1 Galeopterus variegatus | reverse complement strand
TTTCTGTAGCAGAGTCACAAACCAGCAGCGTGGCCCAGCTTCCCAGATAGCTTGTTTTGTTCACAAGGGCTTGTGTGCAGTATGCATAAAGCAAATGTACTTCACAGGGCCTGGTTTTCCAAAGCCTTGCAGTTTCAAATATTGACCTTACAAAAAACAGGAAATTTTCCCCAGGGTATACAGTCTCTGACATAAGATAAGAATCGTAACACAGCAAGGCTGTCGGTTCAAAGACAGACAGGTTACTAATTGATAGTAAAGTCAAAGACAGACAGGTTACTAATTGATAGTAAAGTCAAAGACAGACCGGTTACTAATTGATAGTAAAGTCACTGAAAAGCTGTTGGAGGGAGAAGGAATGTTTGCTAAGATCAAGCTTTTGTTAGTGGATCAACTTCATTGCATGTTACCAGCTTCTATTGTTAAAACTTATTAAACCGTACTTAGCAAAACCCCACCAATGTCTCTTCCTGTAACTTGCTGGTCTGGAGAATAAATGCAGGAAGAAAACCCCAATTCGTGGTTAATTTCCCAAATGGAAGCAATGCCTCGTTGTTGAGGGCNTACCCAGTTTTGGGTATTTTGTTATAAGCAAGAGAAACAGACTAATACACATACCCTCTGAGTCATACGATATTAAGCTTTCACCAATGCAGGTACTTAAATGTGCTGAAGATGTCACTTCTCAATGTGTGTTGGCAACAAAACAAGCAAAGACAAGAGAAGGAAGAACGCTGCTTCATGAAGGAGCAGGCTAAATTACAGCCAAGAAAATAAACATTACACGTTCCAGTTACTATGTTTAAATCAACATGAGGATTCTCCCCAGAGTGGAACCTGTCTCAGCCTTTATCCAAGAAGGGAAGATGTGCAGATGTTAAAAGGCATCTGCGTGCCATGATTCCCATAAAGGCGTCACTGCTCCCTCCAATGCCTTCCAGACCTGCGCTGTCCAATGCGGCAGCCACTGGCCACACATGGCTATTTACATTAAAATTAAAATTAAAAATCCAGTCCCTCCGTTGTGCTGGTCATGCTGCAAGTGCTCAGCAGCAACATGTAGCTTGTGGTTGCTCTGAACAGCACAGATATAGACCATTTCTGCCATCGCAGAAAGATCTGTTGGACAGCACTGCTCTGTACATAGTGATCTTTTGAAATTAAAA
>NW_007746542.1:13465-13679 GCF_000696425.1 Galeopterus variegatus | reverse complement strand
CCTTGAGTCTCATATTTTTGTGAAACTCCCATGCAAATATATGTAATGAAAATTATTTTTTCTCCTGTTAATCTATCTTATGCCAATTTAATTCCTAGGCCAGCCACAGAATCTAGAAGGGTAGATGGAAGCCTTTTTTCTTCCCCTACATTGACCCTGAGCATATGCATAACCTATGATCCAGAAATTCCATTTCCGGCATACACGCAATAGA
>NW_007746542.1:11000-11407 GCF_000696425.1 Galeopterus variegatus | reverse complement strand
AATTATGTTAGGGTGATCTTGGTGGCATAAAATATACAGCTCATTAACAGATTCTCATATATGTGAAAATTAATAAGGTGACAGAAGTGGAGTTGCAATTAATGGAAAATAATTTTTTCGAAAAATGAGCACTCATATTGGAAAAATTATTTTGTCTTATATGATCTATAAACATCAATTCCAAATGCATTAAATTTAAAATGTAAAGAATAATACTTTATACAAATGGTATATGGAGAGAACAAAAATCATAGAATATATTCATAAAGCAATTTTATTTTCTTTAAAGCTGTCCCTGCAAACATACGTTATAGTCTCTTTGTCTCCTTGTCCCCTTGAATTAAAAACTTGGCTAAATGCTATGATACTTGTGGTTACTTTTTGGAAGAACAGACTCTGTTAAGTCA
>NW_007746542.1:8450-8913 GCF_000696425.1 Galeopterus variegatus | reverse complement strand
TATTTTTTAAAAAAATTCAGGAATCTTCACAGTGCTTAAAGGACAAGACTGCTCTCAGACAGATGCAAGTCTATCCCAGCCCCACCACTCATTACGTGTGTGGGCCTGAGCATCTGAGTGGAATGATCTGAGTTCTCAGTTCCTTCATCTGCACAATTGAAATATTCACTGTATCATTGTTAATATAAAGTGAGACAATATATGTTGTGTTTAGGACAATAGCTGGGACACAATAAGTATTATATAAATCACAAACATTAATTTTATTAAGTATATGACCCATTTTAAAGGTAAACATGAACCATGATTTCCTCAAAATTATCATTTAATGAATATTGTCACTATTTGCAAAAGGACCAAAGCTAATCTTATTTTAGGTGTTTGTATCAGTTACGATAAACTAGATTATGTTGCGGTAAAAACAACTCTCAAATTTCTTCGTAGAGATCAAGCAGCAGACACA
>NW_007746542.1:6867-7209 GCF_000696425.1 Galeopterus variegatus | reverse complement strand
AAACAGGCTGTGAGATAATTCTTTAACTGTAAAATCGCACTTACTAAACAAACAAACAAATGATAAATCAAACATTTCATTTATATGGAATAATTTCTTTTTTTCATCATTTTGTCTTTTGTTAATGTTTACAATAAAAACACATGTTCGTTACCCTTGAATACTGTGGAAGTGGTGGTCCAACTGAAATAGTTAAAATTTCTAAAATTCTCCCAATTCTATGTTTTACTTCATTTTCCCTTAGATTCCATTGAGACTATCTGTACATTTATTTTATCCTCATTCACAGGTCTACCTTTTCAAATTTGCCTACTTGTTAAAATTGATCTGTACCTCCAAAAT
>NW_007746542.1:5902-6576 GCF_000696425.1 Galeopterus variegatus | reverse complement strand
AAGCAGCATAATGTGTTCTCAAACAAATCAATCCAGGTAATTACAAATTTCCTGGATTTAAATTTGGTGAATGCCCTTCCTCTGCAGTTACATCAGGAAAGGCATTCAGCAATGCAGCTGGTTCTTGTATCAGTAGAATTATAGAATCCTCATTTTATCTTCATCTCATACTCAGAAGAAATCATTTCCATTCCTTTCATAGTTAATGAAGCATTCCTCCACTTTCTCCCTTTCTAGTCTGTGTCTAATCAAGGGGAGATTGGTGATATAACATGCCATAGTTATTTGTGACAGAAGGACATAAAGGCTCCCTTTTCCTGCTCCCCCCATGTCTGTCTATCTCTTGTCATTTTATGATAGACAGGTGCCTTAAAGAAACCACTTGATCATTATTCCAGGTGGTAAAATGAGCAACTGTCACCCTTGTCATGCAAGTTATAATGCAAACCTCTTCTCTATGAAATAACTCTCAGGTAATAATTTAGAAAGAAACTGGCCAGAAACAAATGGTTTTCCATTATTAACTATACCCTGCTCTGTCTCTGTGAATTCCCAGCACTGAGAACCTGAGCAGACCTTGTGCTCATTAGTCTTTGTCTCCTATAGGAGTTGTGCTATGTTGGTAGTCAGGTAATAAATCTCTGCACATGGGTGCTGGAGGTAACTATGGCCCT
>NW_007746542.1:0-728 GCF_000696425.1 Galeopterus variegatus | reverse complement strand
CTATTTTTATCCCAGTACCATGCTGTTTTGGTTACAATAGCTTTATAGTATATTTTGAAGTAATGAAGTGTGATACCTACAATTTTGTTTTTTTGTTTAAGATTGCTTTAGCTATATGGGGTCTTTTGTGGTTCCATACAAATTTTAAGAGCATTTTTTTTCTATTTCTATGAAGAATGGCATTGGTATTTTAATAGGGACTGTGTTGAATGTGTGGATTGCTTTGGGTAATATGGACATTTTGATTATATTAATTTTTCTAACACAAGAACACGGAATATCTTTCCATTTATTTATGTCCTCTTCAATTTTTTTCATCAACGTTTCATAGTTTTCATTGCAGAGGTCTTTCGCTTCCTCAGTTAATTTTACTCCTAGATATTNTCTATTCTGCAGATTGTCATTTCACTCTGTTGATTGTTTCCTTTGCTGTGCAGAAGCTTTTAATTTGATATAATCCCATTTATTTATTTTTTCTTTTGTTGCCTATGCTTTTGGACTCTTATTCATAAAGTCTTTGTCCAGTGATTCTTCCTGAACTGTTTCCCCTATATTTTTCCTTAGTAGTTGTACAGTTTTAGGTCTTATATTTAAGTCTTTAATCCATTTTGAGTTGATTTTGGTATCTGGTGAGAGGTGCATGTCTAGTTTCATTCTTCTGCATATAGCTATCCAATCTTCCCAACACCATTTATTGAAGAGGCGGTCTTTTCCCCAATGTATGTTCT
>NW_007746541.1:13085-13334 GCF_000696425.1 Galeopterus variegatus | reverse complement strand
AAGAAAAAAAAATCACTAAAGACCAAAAGTGAAATGCAGCTACTATTATTCTTTTGATGTATAGTCCCCAGTTATACCTCTTTTTAAAAAAATGAATGTGTATTGATTTACTGAAAATTCCTGCCAAGTATTAGAACACAAATAAATAAGAAATGGCCATTAACTCAATCTATAGTAGCCTAACTTCTACTAGAGAAAGCTTTTCAGTACAGTGAAAAAAACCGGTTTCAAACTTATTAAACAACAACA
>NW_007746541.1:0-7871 GCF_000696425.1 Galeopterus variegatus | reverse complement strand
GTGTGTGTGTGTGTGTATCTTACTTGGATCTGATAGGAATTACATTAAATTTGTATAACAATTTAGAAAGAATTGATATCTTTACTACCTTGAGCCTTCAAATCCTAAACATAGTATATCTCTTTGATTTCTTTAATGTTTCTTATTTAAGGAAAGTATTATACTTTTCATCATATAAATCCCGTATCTGTTTTGTTAGATTTGCACCTAAATGCTTAATTTTCTGAACAATTACAAATGGTATTGCATCTTTAATTTTGGTGTTCATACACACACACACACACACACACACACACACACACACACTTCATACACACACACACACACACACACACACACAAACATTGTTAATATAAAAAAATATGACTGATCATTGTGTGCTTATCTTATATCCTATCACTTTGTTGAAGTTACTTATTAGTTCTAAGAGTCTCTTTGGAGATTCCTTGAGATTCCTACAGAGACTATCATGCCATTTGCAAATAGAAATAGTTTTATTTTTATCTTTCTGGTATGCTTGCTTTTATTTCCTTTTCTTGTTTATTGTACTGACCAGAACTTCCAGCATGTGTAAACAAGAATGATGAAGCAGATGTCCTTGCTTTGTTTCTGCTCTTACACCTAAAAGAAAGTCTTTTTCTTTTTAGCTACAGGTTTTTTTCTAGATGCTCTATATCGAGTATGGAAAGTTCCCCTCAGTTCCTATTTTTCTGACTATGTATCATGAATAGGTGTTGAATTTTGTCAAATGTTTTTTTCTACATTGACTGATATCAACATGTGATTTTTCTTTTTTTAGGTTGTTAATATGATTGGTCACATTAATATTTGGCTGTCAAAACATTCTGGCATCCTTGTGCTAAACTCCATTTGGCTATACTATATAATTCTTGATATATATTGATGAGTTTTATTTGCTAATATTTTGTTAAAGATATTTGCTTCTATGTTCAAAAGAGGTATTTTCTACATATGCAGTTTTTGTTTATTTTGGGGTTTTTGTTTGTTTGTTTTTTGTTTTTTTATGTATCAGGCTAATGCTAGCTTCATAAAATAAATTGTGAAGTGTTTGCTCCTCTGGTATTTTCTGAAAGAGACATGTAGAATTTGTGGTGATTATTTCTTAAGCATACAGGAGAAATCTCCAATGAAGCAATCTAGGCCTGAAGATTTCTTTTCAGGAGGGGAATACTTAATGACAAATTCAAATCCCTTGATAGTTACAGGGCTATTCAAATTATCTGTTTAATTTTTAGTAAATTATGATAGTTTATGTTTCTCCTGAAATTGATCCATTTCAACTTGTCAGCATTATATATGTAAGGCTGTTTATATTATTCCTTTATTTTCCTTTTGGTGTCTACCATATCTGTAGAGATATTTACTATTTTATTACGGTATTTGTAATTTCTGTTTTCCCTCTTTCTATTCTTTGTCAGTCTTTATCAATTTAATTGCTCATTTCAAAAAATTAGCTCTTTGTTTCATGATTTTTCCTTATTTTCTTCTGTTTTAAATTTCATGTATTTCTGTTCTTATCTTTATTATTTTCTTCCTTCTGCTTGTTTTCCTTGTTTGTTTGTTTTTTCCCTAGATGCTTAATGAAGGAACTTAGATTGTTGATTTGATAATTTTTCTCTTTTTTATTGTATATATTTAGTGATATAAATTTCTCCCTCAGCTCTACTTTAGTTGTGGCCCAAATTTTGCTATGATTTATTTTAATTTTCATTCAGTTCAATGTATTTTTTAATATCTGTTGATCTTCTCTTTGACCAATTGATTATATGAAAGTGTGATTGTTACTTTTCAGGTGTTTGGAGATTTTCTTTTTGTATTTCTGTTATTGATTTCTAGCTTGATTTCATTATGGTTGGAAAAATACATGCTATGTAATTTAAATTATTTTAAATTTGTTGACATTTGTTTTATCGCTCAAGATATGGTCTATCTTGGTATATATCCCATGTCAACTTGTAAAGAATACATATTTTGCTGTTTTTCTGGTTTTTGTTTGTTTGTTTTTTGGTGAAGTGTTCTACAAATGTTTATTAGACTCTTTTGGTTGGTGGATTTGTTGAGTTCCTCCATATCCTTGCTGATTTTTTTCTCTAATTGTTCTATCAGTTGTCTAGATGGACTGTTATGTACAAATATAATTGAGGATTATTTTTAATTTCTCCTTTCAGTTTTATCAGTTTTTGCTACACATATTTGGCAGATTTGTTGCTTGATGCACACACATTTGATTGCTATGATTTCTTACCAAATTGACCCTTTTATCATTATAAAATATCCCTCTCTGCTCCTTGTAATTTTTTCCTCTAAAGTTTGCTTTATCTTATATTTATATAGCTACTCTTGATTCCTTTTGATTAATGCATACATAGTATGTATACTTTTTATCCTTTTTCTTTCAACCTGCCTATATTGTTATTACTGCAAGTGAATTTCTTCTAGACAGTGTATAGCTGGATCATGATTTTTTAAATTAACTATGCCAATATCTATCTTTTAATTGAGACATTTAGATAATTTACATTAATGTAATTATTTATATTCTAGAGTCTGTCCTTTTATGTTTTGTTTTGTTTCCTTCCTCTACTTTCCATTTCCTTGTTGGCTTTATCATGACTGTTTGTATATTACTTGAACATTTAGGAATCAATTTTGATTTATCTACAGTGTTTTTGGTTGTCCATCTTTAATACCTTTTTCGTTGTTGCTCTAAGTATTATATAATACAAACATAACTTATCACAGTCTACCAGAGTTATCATTTTACAAGTTCAAGTGCAGGAGCCTTATCTCATTGTATAGTTCTATACCTTTTCTCCCGTATAATATAATCTTAATATTCAATCTACATACATTTATAACAACTTTAGACACTGCTATAATTTTTCCTTCTACCACTAAAAAAAATTTTAAAAACTCAAGAGAAAAAGAAAAGACTATTGTATTCACTCATCTTTTTGCTTGCTCATTTTACAAGTTCAAGTGCAGGAGCCTTATCTCATTGTATAGTTCTATACCTTTTCTCCCATATAATATAATCTTAATATTCAATCTACATACATTTATAACAACTTTAAACACTGCTATAATTTTTCCTTCTACCACTAAAAATATTTTTAAAAACTCAAGAGAAAAAGAAAAGACTATTGTATTCACTCATCTTTTTGCTTGCCATTTTATTTCCCTCTGCTCTTTCTATATTCCTTCTTCTATTGTTTTCTTTCTGATTAGAAAACATCCTATATACATTTTTTTTAGGATATGTCTGCTAGAAACAAATCCCCCTCATTTTTCTTTATCTGAGAATGTCTTGATCTTATTCTCTCTTAAGGGTGACTTTTCTGAGTGTGAGGCTGAGAATTCATTTCTTTTGGCACTTGAAAAATATTGTGTCACTTTCTTCTGGCCTCCATGGCCTTTGATAAGAAATCTGCTGTCATTTACATTGTGTTTGCATCATAGATAATGTAGTATTCTTCTCTCACTTCTTTCAAGGTTTTTTCTTTGTCTTCAGTTTTCAGGAATTTGACTGTGATATATCTTAGTGTGGGTTTCTTTGAGCTAATTCTATTTCGGGCTCACTCAACTTCTTGAATTTGTAGGATTACATATTTTGCTAAATTTTGGAAGTTTTAGCCATTTTTAAAGTGCTCTTTTCTCCCGGCTTTCTTTATTTACACCCTCTCCTCAAAGATTTTGATGACGTATTTTTTTTATTAGTTCCACAGATCCTTGAACTGTTTCTTTCTTTCTTTTTTTTTTTTTCAGTCTATCTTCTTTTTCTTATTCAGATTGGGCAATTTCTATTGTTCTATTTTCTATTTCATTGATTATTTCCTCTGTCCCCTCCCTTCTTCTGTTTACTCCATCTATGAGGTTTTTCAGAAATATTTTGTTATTAGGTTTTTCAGTCCTAAAATTTCCATTGGTTCTTCTTTATATATTCTATTTCTTTGCTGAGACTTTCATTTTTTTCTTTAATTTGCTTTAAGTATGTTTATAATTGCTCATTTAAACGTTTCTATGATGATGCCTTTGAAATATTTTGATATAATTCTAACATCTGTCACCTTATTTTTGTAATTTCTTAATTGTCTTTATTCATTCAGTTTGAGGTTTTTTGTTGTTTTTCGTGTCACTAGTAACTTTTTGATTAAAATTTGGACAGTTTTATATTATATTTTGAGACACTAAATTTTATTTAAACCTTCTGTCTTTGCTGGCTTTTTCTGACAGCACTCTGGCAAGGGAGTAAAGCATTGTCTTCATGTTGCCAAACACAGGTAGAAGTTCAGTTTTCCACTCTCGTTACTATTGTTGGGTAGAGGTGGTAGTTCTGGTTCCCACTGGGCCTCCACTGTCTAGGAAGGGTAGAACTGCGTCATTACTGCTCCCAACATAACCCTCACTAACACCATGGGTGGGTAGTCTCGTTAGTGCTGGCTAATGGTAAAATCCTGACTCTTTAATAGGCTTTCTCTGTTGCTACCCCAGTGAGGAAGGAGAGAAAATAGGCTGTCAGCTGGAGCTAAAATTCATGTGTTTTCCACTAACACTGCAGAAGGGTGGGGTCTCATTACCACCTAGTGGGGATAAAAGTCATGGCTTCCTATTTGTTTTCTGACACTACCTTGTCAGAGGAATTGAGGTGCCACGTTACAGCTCATGATGGTAGAAATCTGGGCTTTCAATTCAGTCTTTGCTGGCAAGGGTGGTGAAGGAGACCGAAGTTTTTTCTTTGGTGTTTGGCCAGAGTAGACCAGTTATTAGCTAAAAGATTTTTGTCTTGCAAGGCTGCCTCTTTTATAGTCCTTTGGATAGAAAGAGCAGTTTTTCATTGGGAATTTTTTTTTTTTAATCAACATCTGTTAGCATTTCCAGTACGCTGGCTTCTTCAGCTCAAAGTCTGGGAAATATAAAGCAAAAAGAAAATTCACCATTATGCTCTTCCTTGGGTCTTGTGGCCCCTAGCTGGTCTGCCTTCTCTCTCTGCCTTCCAGAGTCTTAATTATGTATTTGCTCATTTTTTATATATATAATGTCCAGAGTTTTAAACTGTGGTCTGTCAGTTCATTTTGTGTTGCTATAACAGAATACCTGAGGCAAGGTGAGTTATAAATAAAAGAGGTTTATTTGGCTCATACTTCTGGTGGCTGCAAAGTCCAAGATTGGGTAGCTGCATCTGGCAAGGGCCTCATGCTGCTTCAATTTATGGCAGAAAGTGAAAGGGGCGTGGGCATGTGCAAAGAGATCACATGGCAAAAGAGAAAGCAAGAGAGAGAGATACAGAGGAAGCCAGATTTTTTTTTTTAACATCCTGCTCTCAACCCTGTCAGAGCAAGAACTCACTCAGTCAAGCAGGAGGACGTTAATCTGTTCATGAGGAACCTGTCCCCATGATTCACATTGGAAATCAAGTTTCATAATGAGTTCTAGTAGAACAAACCACATCCAAACTATAGTATGGTCTTAGCAGAGAAAATAGGGAATAGTATGTCTGTGCCATCTTCTCACAAAGAGATCTAGTGATCCTATAGACAACTCATGTTAGTCCCAGCAAAATGTGTCTTCTAGTATCCCCACTTTCAACTTTGTGGTACACTAAATATTTATTCTTACCTGACCTTCCATGTTAGATTTTTTTTAGATCAGTTCAATTGCTCTCCCATCTCAAAGAAAATAGCATCCTCTTCCATGTGTCTTCTAGTATCCCCACTTTCAACTTTGTGGTACACTAAATATTTATTCTTACCTGACTTTCCATGTTAGATTTCTTTTAGATCAGTTCAATTGCTCTCCCATCTCAAAGAAAATAGCATCCTCTTCCCGAACTCTATATTCTAAATGTACTTAAAATCTGCTGGTTTTCTGCCCAGCATAAATATCAAGTGTTTAATCTGGACATTTCCAATTTACTGCTTGTTTTTGTTGGTTTACTTAACCATTGCTTTTCTGCTGCATCTTGTTTTCCATTCCTGTTTCTTTTTTTTTTTTTTAATTTAAATTTAGTTTTTCTTAATTGACACATGGTAATTGTATTTTTGGCTAAAATGTGATATTTGGGTACATGCACACAGTGTGAAATGACCATATTAGGGGAATTAGCATATCCATAACCTCAAATATTTGTCATTTCTTTGTGCTGGGAACATTCAAAATCCTCTCCACTAGCTATTTGGAAAAACACAATAAATTATTGTTAACTATAGTCTCCCTATAGTGCAGTAGAACACTAACTCTTCTTCTTCCTATCTAGCAGCATATATAATATATGCTGGTGGCTAAATGAGCAAATTCTAGCCTTGTAGAACAAACTAGAATAGTGCCCATGTCAGGCCCTCAACCTGTAGCTTCTGTTCAGTACACATCTCATAATCAACTGTAGCTGAATTTAAGAAACTCAGATGCAAACCATTTTGAAAGATGATGCTTCTTAGAATGAAAGACAAAAAGATTGTACTTAGATCAAACTCTCAACAAGGTTTCTGGTACTCAACTAAATCTTGCACTTCCTGACATCAAAGATGTAGCCCTTTCTTCTTGACTTCTGGAACTTTGAGTTTTGACTTGTTATTGACCAAATTGAGTCACTTATTGAGTTAATTCAGCTTTTAGTGTACTCTGAGATCTGCCTCACTTAGTCCTTATTATGTTCTTTCTGAAGCACTTTCTCCCCTGCTTTGTATTGAATTGTGTCCCCCAAAGTCTCATGTATTAGAAGCTTAATCCCCACCGAGAAGTTGTTAAGAGGGTGGGGAATCCTATTATGGTAATTGAAAGGTGAGGCTTTGAAGAGGTGATTAGATTGTGTGGACCATGCCCTAGTAAATGGATTAATCTATTGATTATTTAATGGTGGTCATGGATGTGGTTATGCTGGCTTAGGAAGGAGAGCAAGTGAGGAGGTGAATCTCTCTGCTCCTGCCATCCGCCATGTGACGCTCTTTGCTCCAAGAAGAGTCACCACCCACCAACAAGGCCCTCACCAGACGTGTTCCCTGGAGCTCAGACTTCCCAGCCTCTAAAACTGTAAACAATAAATATTGTTTCTTTACAAATTATCCAACTTCAGGTTTTTCTGTTATAAGCAATAGAAATGGCCTAATACACCCCCTCCCACTTGTCCACTCTCAGCCAAGCATTCAATAGTTTTGTTTTGATTATTAAACTACAGCTCTGGAAAACTTCAATTCTGCTAATCTCTTTTTAAATTAGTTATTTTATGAGATATATGTGAATGTACTTAGAAAATTTTAAAACATCTTTTTTGAAATGCAGAGAATTATTATCATTAGGAGTTTATTTTAATGTAATTCAGTACCCAAACATGTTCATGAGTTTCAGAACTCAGAAATGGCTATATCTCTTAAGGAAGATGGTACATATTAAATTCTTTCCAGGTGAGATGGGGAGTAAAGTGCTTGTCCTTCCAGTAGTCTCCTTTATTAACACAGCATTTATTTGTTGCATATTTATACATTTTTATATCCACATTCATGTGTGACTGCATTTTTCTCCATAGCAATTGGTATTAACTATGATTATTTTATAACTGATGAATTTGTATTAAGCAAATCTGTATTTCCCAGTTGTTTGAAATAACCTGAAAAGTCAGCCAAAGAAAGCAAAAAAAAAAAAAGTGAAATGTTTTGTATGTTGTCTAGATTATGACAAGCTAGGGTATGTAAAGTGCTATTCTCTTCCAAGCATTATCTGTAAATTAGTCATGTTTGATGAGAATGCTCTTTACATCAGCACTAAAATGATGCCACATAAGCAGAAAATAATTCAGATGACTTCCCTCTTCATTCTCGATTGCATCTCCCTTCAGTGGGGAAGAAAGCAAAGCAGAA
>NW_007746540.1:4379-13334 GCF_000696425.1 Galeopterus variegatus | reverse complement strand
AAAATCCTAAAGACTCCACCTAAAACAAATTCAGTAAAGTGGCAGATTACAAAATCAACACATAAAAATCAGTTGCATTTCTACATCCTAATGACAAACTATCTGAAAAAGAAATCAAGAAAATAATCTCATTTACAATAGCATCAAAAAGAGTAAAACACCTAGGAATAAATTTAACCAAGAAGGTGAAAGCCCTATACATTATAAACTATAGAATGTAGATAAAAGAAATTGCAAATGACATAAATTAATGCAAAAATATCCCATGTTCATGGATTAGAAGAATTAACATTGTTAAAATGTCCATGCTACCCATAGCAATCTACAGATTCAATGCAATCCTTATCAAAATTTCAATGACATTTTAAGCAGAAATAGAAAAAACAATCCAACACCCTTATAGAATCAAAAAAGACCCTGGACAGCCAATGCAATACTGAGCAAAAAAAAAAAAAAACTTGAAGGCATCACACTTCCTAATTTCAGATCTGCTCTTTTAAATAGTTCCAAGGAATAATATATTTTATTGTAACACAGTTCCAACCAAGATAGCATTTCTCTTGGGGTTAAAAGATTTTAGGTTATGTCCAGTGCAAAACATACATCAGTTAACAGGAGCAGCATTGTCTTGACCACACAACCAGGTAGTGGGTAGGACCTGGGGAGCTGAGTCTCAAGCTTGGTGAGGTCTTGCAATGATTATCATGTTCGATGTGGGACTCTTTTCTGGGATGCCACAAGCGTTTGCAGGTGTGGACGGTCTCAGAGACCTGTCCAGAGGTGGTCGAGCAAAGGTCTTAAGGCCACAGTCTATGACAGATGAGGAGGAATCTATAACATGGGTCATTTAAGCCCAAACCAGCCCAAGGATTATTCTTATAAACAGGGCTCTGTCCTCCCAGGAACGTTGGGGTCATCGTCTCCCATCCTCAGCACAAATCAGACGGAGCAAGAAACATTGTGAACTCTACACCAAAACAAATACAAGAGACATGGATAATGTTATCATCAGGGAAAGAAATAGGACCTAAAAACGTGTAAGAGGGGAACCATCCACTCCATGGAAGGAAAGGGGGAGGAAGCCGTGGGTGTACAGTGAATGCTGAGGATGTCCTCTGCTCCATGAGCACAGGTACCGCTGTGCCAGCCCCCTGGGCACAGCAGCGTGCCCCTCACGGAGCCCCTCTCCCTGTGCATGGGGGCTCTCGGCCTGCCCTCGTAACACCCTCTTGTCTGTTGTTCGTTAAATGGTGGTTCAGAAATTAGCTCACAGGATGAGGTTCAAACAGAAAATTTGACTGCTCAGAGCAAATTGTTTCTAGAGGAAACACTCTCCTGCAATTACCTATACTTTTACATTACAATTTAAATTAAAAGTTAACATGAGGGGCTGCCTAAACTCAGCAGTAATGAGGCTGGGCAAGAGGAGGGAAGGAGTGGACTAGGAATGACAACTGTGATGTGCAGCCCCTCTCCTTCATTATGTCACATGGTCCTCCAACAAGTCCAGCATGTCACGTGTCGGTGCTGTACCAGGGTCCCTGGTGTCTCGGGAAAGTTTCATTGCAATTCAGAAAGACCAAGGGACTTGCTCTAGGCACAACCTAGATATAAACTTTTCTTTCTGCCCCCAAAAGCCACCATTCCAGACTGACTCCCCAAATTCAGAAAAGCGTTAGTACAAACTAGTTCCACAGTGCGGAGAAGTAGGGCTCCCCAGGTTTCCCGTCAGCACTGATACTCCCCAGGGCGTGTGTTAGGAGAGGGGAGTTGCTTTCACAGGATGGTGCTTCACTTTCAGGCCTTCTCTCCTCCTGGCCTCTGCTCCCTCTGTTTGTCTCACCTGGAACACTTTGCTTGTTTTCCTCTCCAACCTCCAGCCCCCCAGAGGGCTTCCCCTCACCTGAGAGGCCAGCCCCTCCTCAGCACTTCCAGGGCACCCCACATGTAGTGGGCTGAATGATGCCCTCCCAAAAGCTACTTCACCTGGGACCTCAGAGTGTGACCCTACTAAGGGCTTTTGTAGATGCGAGTAAGGTAAGAATCTCAAGATGAGATCTCAATATGAGATCTCCTACATCAGGGTGGGCACTAAATTCAATGAGTGGTGTTCCTGTAAGAGACAAAAAGACTCAGAGAGGGGAAGGCCATGAGGCAATGGGGAAAAAGATTGGCACAATTCACCTATAAGCTAAGGGATGCTAACATTTCCGGCAACACTAGAAGCTGGGAGAAAGGCCCAGGACAGACTCTCCCTCAGAGTTTCCACAAGGAATCTGGACTTCCAGCCTCCAGAACTGTGGAGGATGGATTTCTGTTGTTTTAAGCCATGCAGTTCCCTAGGGAATCAGCACCCCAGGCATCTCTCACCATCTAGTTACAGCCACGCCCTCACATTGGGCTGCACAGGTGCCTTCTTCGCAGTCATCCTCCCAGAGTCCGGTGCAGTGCCTGGCACATCCTGGATGTTTAGAACATGCTGGTGAAAGGCCACCTTCACTGACCTGGGTTCCGCTCCACTAAACCATCCTTTCCTCTGGACTGCAGATACAGTGGTAGCCTCTCTCATTTACTGGGAACTAACCACACACCTGGTATTTTGCAACCAGCACACCATCCCAGTTAGTCTTCCTCAACAGCTCACAACAGCTATTGCTCTCCTCATCTTACAGACAGGGGAACAGAGAAGCAGCCAGGTTAGACACCCCCCTCAAAGTCTCCTGGCACCATGCCTGTAGTGGCTTTGAGGCACATTAGCTCAACTCCTGAATACACAGCTTCCCTTACTCTACTTGGAACTGATAACAGAGTTAATGAGTTACGTTTGTCACCCCATACTCAGTGCCCTTTGATCTACCTCTTTGTCTTACATGGAGCTCAGCTGAAGCCAGCCTGATAAGAGGAGGAGGCACTGGGACAGCAAGAGCCAAGGAGGGGCAGGATGGGGATGAGATGGCCTCTCCTTGACACCAGACTATTGATGCTGCAACATCTGTGTTCATCTCTGAAAAGTCACCTGGACCAACAGGCCTGAGTTATTTACCAGGTAACATTCCTGAGCCATGCACACATACCTGGGCACACTTTCTCACGATCCTTCACACCAGTGAGCTGCTATCTAGCTTCCTGTCCTGTTCTTCCTATGGAATCCTGCACTCCTTGGAAGCCTTTTTCCTTATTGTGAATATGTCAGACTCTCCCTTGTGTGTACAAATCTCAAGACGATTAATGGAATCCATTGCAGTGAAATCAATACCTTATTTATTGTTTGCACACTGTGTGTTGGGGGGCAGGCGCTAAAACAAAGCATTAGCCGATATTTTTTATTGGATGATAGCCAGAGTGGTGGGAAAGTGTGTTTAATTTCCCTTCTTTATGAGTTTCCAAGGAGACCAGTGAGATAATGAAGGACGTGTTCTGTCAAGCATGTGGCCTCCACCTCCCTTGGTCAGTTCACTCTTAAATCACACAAGATTCTCTGTCTGCGCAGGTTGCAAATGTGCCCTCAATGGTTCAGCTTTGTCTTTCGTGCTGTCTGGATGCCCTGGGCTCTCGGCAGCAGCTCTGGCAGCAGCCACACTGTTCTCTAAATCAAAGAAGAGAAGCTGAAGAGAAAAGGGTCAGAGGGGAGCTATCATGGAGAGTCTGATCCCACGTGGCCATTATTCGTCCTATGTCCTATCAAAGCGATGGCAAATACCAATAATCTTTATTAACTCTTCCATTCAAAATCTCACTTCAATCCTAGCCACAGAATACAAAGTCTCTTTCATCTCAAATGTGTCAGCTAGAATCGGTATTGACCTTGGCCAGCAGGAACTGGCAAACAGCTCTTGTGCCAGATTGCACCGACACATTAATCACCTCCCAAAGGGAGTTGACACCGGGGACACTGCTTAGGTCAGCAGATCAAGCCGCCCCTGATCTCACTCTGCACTGGGACATCTGGCTGAGTTCCAATACCCAGGGCCCCTCTGGGACTGAGCCACAGTCCTTGAAGCCCGTCGTCCACAGTGCACGTCACTGTGCGTGGCCTCTAGTGCTCCTCAAAACTTCTAGGGAATACCCAGGCACAAGTGCTGGGCTATGACTGTGTTCTCAGAATGGGATGGTCTCAGTAAATTAGCTCCACTTCTCACACTACCAATGCAAAGTTCTTTGATTTTTAGTTTAAATCACCCTACACATTGTCCAGCTCTTTACTTTGCTTGAAACTGGTTTTTAATTACAAACAATTCTTTCAGAATAGGATACAGCTAATCAAAGACATTATTGCTATTTTAATGGGTACAGGATATCTCTTTTTCTGGTGACTATTGACACAGCTTTCAACCCAAGCCTGATGCGAAAATAGATACCTGGGCTGGGACTGGAAAACAGCAAAGGAGGTGATGCAAAGGACCTTGACCTGATGTTTCCCCAGCGTGTGCCCTTTCCCTGCCTTTTCCTCTCACGACTTATGGATTTTCAAGCTCCACTCTTCTTCCCATCTCCTACTTAGCCTTCTCTCAGTGAAGGAACTCAAGATCTTTTTTAAAAAGGATAACAAGGATAAATCCTTTCACTTCAACTATTGAACATCAGAGATGTCCCAGCAGTGGCTAAACCAACAGCCTTGAGTTTTCATTTTAGTTCCAAGGAGCCTTGCAAGAAATGGACAGAAAATATATTTCTTTTACAGCTTTTCTGGTTAAAGAGAAAAAAAAATAACTGGTGAAATAAAATCTCCAAGCCCAGAAAAGTAGCATTTGCATTTCAATGGTGGCACTAAATTGCTCAAGGGTGACATTTAGAAGTTAATTATTTAGCAAGGATGACAATTTCTTGTAGCTGGAGGTAGCTACTGCCAATAATGACTAGTAAGTTTAAACAATCAGGTTGTAAAGCTTTCTTTATATAGGTTAAAAACAAAAAAGAACCATCCACTGGACAGCAACAATGAGACACAGTAGCAGTGCAGGAGAATTAAAGGATTCAGTGTTTCTTTAGTGGTGAGCGACTATAATCTTCTCTACATGGGTTTTCTCATTTATCCCCACATCGCCACCAGTGTGTACTACAATGATTCCCAAATGACAGGTGAGGACACAGAAATCTTGAGGGGTTAAGTACAGTGCCCAGGGTGATGCAGCCAGGAAGGGACAGCCTGAGACTGGCCCTCCTGAAACCTGGTCTGTGACGGACAGCTGTGCTCCCCACCTGCCTAGGGACATGAGGAGAGGGCTGGACAGAGTCTGAGTGCCAGAAGAGCTGCCCAGCTGGCTTCATGTGTGAGCCAGGAGCTGTGACCACAAGAAAACATGCAGAAATGACATCCAAGGGACCAGCAGGGCAGAATCTGGGGAGAGAATGGCTAGCCAAGGTCACAAGACCTATCCCTATCCCAACCAGTAAATGTTTGCTTCTTTACAACCTAACCGACCCCAATATCCGTCCTCCTGCTCTTAGCAGGTGCAACCTCCATGAAGAAGAGCTCATGTCAGTCACACTCAACGGTCCTGTCCTTGCAGGATGCTGAAAGCAGGTTTCACACAGATGGCTCTGCCTGCCTGCTTTCAGCATGGTTCTGCTCCTCACACCGAAAGTCTGAGAGACGGCCAGTAGCCATGGCACACCACCTGGACTTCCCTGGCTGGCCCTCAAATTCCAGCCATCTGCATGCCCCCTCCTGCATACAAAAGCAGTGAGTGTGGTGAGGGGACACGGTGGCCTGTCTCCTATCTCACCCACACTGAGACAGCTATTCAACCCTCCTGTCTTCAGAGATGAAATATGTGCCACAGGATAATGTTTCTTGGGATAGAAGGTGTTGCTTCTTAGCATATGGCTGGCAAGCACAACAGAAGGAATTTTAGAGGACACAGCTAAGTCGCCCACAGACACTGTCTGGGTCTTTGCACAGTAATCACATTAGAGGAGTGTGAGCAGGGCATAATGAAAATATAATGAACATAAGCACAGCTTGGTGACCTATTTATCCCTTGCGGTGGCAATTCAATGAGACAGATGCTGGGGAAATTTCCATTTCACTAGAGGGAGCAAATTCTGTCTTTGTTAGGGTACCTTGAGTTTTGGGGTGTTCGGAACTCAGAATTTCTCTGGGCAACTAATAGGAGATAAGACGAGAAGGTCAAGGATCCCAGGTCATGAATACCTGTGTCAATGTGGGATTCCCCGCGCTCACGTCCTGGTCTTCTCTTCCAGGTTTGTATGAATGGTTCCTGTGGTCGGACCATCCCAGCCTGTCACGGATGCCATCTCCAGTTCCTCCCTCTCTCTCTTGTCTTAGGCCTGGTAGAGAACTGTCACTGATCACCTAGTGTGTGAACAAGACCCCACAAGACCACATAAGGTCTCTGCTTGGGGGTTGGTGTTTTTGACAACCCCTTCCTCCAATCTCAAGCCAGAACGCACCACTTCCCATGGGAGATCAGGGGAAGCTCGGGACTGCACTGCACACAGTCAGCACTTTAAATAAAACTTCCCTCTGCCTCCCAGGCTCCAGCCACTCACTCACACCCAAACCCACTCAGCCTTTGGGATGCAAATGTTCATCCTAAGGTCTCAACTACGGACATACTTGATCCTAGTTCTCTTGAAGGGAAGTGAGACCATGACAGGCTTTGCTACCCATTCTGATGTTTGTGTCACTTCGGCTTCCCCTCATGCAGGAGTGGTACGGAACAGGACCGTACAGTATCAAGGGGAGAGGATTTTCAGTGGGGTAAGGCCCCAGCACCACTGTTCCTGTGAATCTGGATTGTATCCAGCCATTCTTCGAAGACAGAACCTCAGATGAGCCCCAGAGTGTGGGAAGCCTGTAGAAACTATGAGAGCCCAAACTGCTGCGAGGGCTGGGAGGTCTCCTGGACTTGGGAGGGGACAGTGCTGTCTCTGGGGACAGATATGATCTCCGGTCTTGGAAGAAGAGACCAAATCTTTGTGTAGCACGCTTGCTAAGCTCTTGACTGGAACTACATTCTAAAAGGGCATCTTCTGGAATGTGGGCATACTGCTCTCATGAAAGACGCGTCTCATGACCTGTCCTTTATAAAGTCCTGGTTACTTATACCTGGGAATGTATGAGCAGTTGTGGAATTATCTTTCCTCAAATTAGAAAATAAATTCCAAATTAGAAAACATGCCAACTATAAAGTTTTATCCAAGTATAGCACAGGTGGGAAAACCGCCTCTGAAAACAGGAAAGGAGCTCAGCTTTCCCAAAGGGTGACAGAGCTCAGCTCACCTCTTACTTAGGGAACCGACCACCATCACTATAACAAAAATCAGATGGCGGGGGAGTCAAGGGCAGCACCTCAGACAGCTCTCACATGAGACCACCTGACTGTCCATCTTCTCGTCCACCAGGCTGCATTGAGAACGTCACCGTGGCTCAGCTCCCAGTCCTCCCTTATGCCAGCCCCCTGGCCTGTCCTCAGTCCTCACTTGTCTTCTCTCTGCAGCCCTGAGCATCTCTCGGCAAGCCTCCCTTCCTGCAGTCCCCTCTCACCGAGTGCCCGTCTACTGAGGGAGCCCCAAATCTGAAACGGCACTAACTCGCGTGGTGTTTGCAGATTCCACAGAGCTCACCAGGGGAAAGCAGATAGAGACATCGGTTTACTAGATTTATGGGAGGTGCTGGTGGCAGCAGGTCAGCTAGAAATCCACCCTGGCATGGGGTATATACAAGAGCTATATAGTGAACAGATGAAAAGAGAGGCGTGAGACATTTGCATGCTTGTGCATAGACTCTCACGGACTCAGCGTGCTCAGGAGATCTGGCTGAGAAGGTGAAGTTAACTCGCTTGTTACCCTCCTGGCTCCAGAGTAGTTAACACTAATGTTCTAACTCCATTTACATGCTAATTCATTTACCTAGGGCTCCTGCTTCTTACAGTCTTCCATTTGTCTTAAAGGAGACACGCCGTTCCTTGGGTAAACTGCCTCGGCCAGGAGTAGTTTCCCAGGGGGGACGGGGAACTCTGGTGTGCACGGGGAGGGGGAAGGGGGTCTACGTCCGGCATTTACCTTACAGCTGTTGACATGGCATTCTTAGCTGCTGCTCTTCTTAGTTTCCTCACAGTTCTCTTTCACTCCTGTGGCTTCAGCCACCCAGTCCACACAGATAACTCGACATCAGAATACCCTGCCCCAGAGTGTCTCAACCAATAGTCCCCACCCTGATTGTCGACTGTTCATCTCCACTGATGTTGCATAATTTTTCAACTCAGGGGGTTAAAAGTTGAACTCAGCATTTCCCCAATTAGTGCTGCCTCCAAATATCCCTATTTTTCACTCTATTTTAGTCTCCTAATTGAAAGAGTTTCCTGGATAAGTCCCTCTCATTCTTGTTTCTGATGATCTTCGGATTCTTTCTTTTAAAATCTCTTCCATCTGCATTCTGATTCCATTTGCACTGCCCTATTTATTCCTCATGCCTGGACTTTTGAAATTACATTGTAACTGTCTCTACCCTCTTTTTTCTCCAATTCACTTTTATACACTCTTGCAAAAGTAATCATTATAAAACCCTGCACTGAGCAAGTCAGCCCCTGCCCCACCATCACCAACGACTGCTCATCTACTGGGCAGTGTATTTCTTAGACTGATACTCAGGTAATGTTTTCTATTACTCTCCTAATAGTTTTTATTTTCTTTTTGTTATTCCTCATTTATTTCTTCAGTGCCTACTATATACCAGGCACTGGGCCAAGGACTGGCCAATTACTATTTCATTCAATTATCACAGCAACCTGCCAGGGTTGATGATCATGTTCCATTTTCCAGATGAGGGGCATGGGACATAGCAAGGTGAGGAATCTGTGGCTGTCTCATGCATCTGACTCCACAGCTGTGGTTGACCACAACACATGTCATCATCCACACGATCGATATCTCTGTCCTCGTGGCCAACCACGTAGCTCTCTCTATGTGGCTAAACAAGGGTTCAGTGGA
>NW_007746540.1:1516-2776 GCF_000696425.1 Galeopterus variegatus | reverse complement strand
ATCTCAGAGGTCAGAAACCAGCAGGTTGTTTAATCTGACCAGAGCACGGAGTGGACACAAGAGGTGGGCAAGGAGGGGACGGAGGAGCCAGTGCCTGAGGACGAGGTATCTGGAATTTAAGGGCTAACAGTGAATAGTGGAGACTTTTAATGACAATTCAACATGATCAGAAATCTGATAGAAAGAATTCTCTCGTGCTTGAATTTAGATAAGAAGTTGTATAATGGCATGCTTGCAAGCATGAGCTTGAAAAGTAGATAACCCAGGTACTTAGCCCAGTGCCTACATCATTACAGGCGTTCAGTTAAGGCATAATAATTGTGTGTAATGAGGCACCACCTTGAGGACTAGGGGATGATTGCACTGTCATGATGTTGAGGTGAGAAATAAGGAAGAGTGGGACTGAGAAGAATAATGAATGACGGGCTCCACTCTGGCTGATGAGGTTTAAGATTTGGATGGCATCCGGGTGGAAGTGTTCACTGGGTAAGATGAATGCAGACCTGGAGTCGGGGAGAAGGACCGGGGCCAGAAGTCAAGAATGGAGACCCATCCACATGAGTGAGAGCTGATGACATTAGATGAAATAGATATTCAAAGGCAACGGGCACAGACATGGAGCCTGGGCAAGACCTCACCATGCATAGAAAAGGAAGAAAAGGGCTGGCCCGGTGGCGCACTGGATAATGCGCCGCTTGGGAAGCGTGGCGGTGCTCCCGCCCGGGGGTTCGGATCCCACATGCAGACCGGTTCCCGCTCACTGGCTGNCTCTATCTGAAATCACACCACCTTTGCAACAATGCTCAGAGCAATAACTTCACTAAGCTCATTAAATCTCCATGTTAAGATTTTTTTCTTTTAAATGCTAATTAAGTCCCCACATGTCCTCCCCATTCTACTATTAAAAGGACTTTCAGGTAATAGGCAACAGTGAGAACTGAAGTTTCAAATTTCCTTTGTTAAATCAGGTACCATCCAAGGGAGAACCTCAGGTCATGGTCTCGATCAACACTGAGCAGCGACAGATAATGTCAGACAGAAATGGAGAACAGCCTCGGAATCCTAAAACAGAATGCAAAGGTCATTGAAGGGATATTGGCTGTCAGAGAGAAAACGCTGGTACTATTTTTCTTTTCAGTGTTAAAAACCAGAGAGAAAGTGGTTTAGAGATATCAGTGGATCTTATTAGTTCACAGCCCAAACACACACACCGCATCTTAACAAAAAGTGCTTTCTTGAAATAGAATACATATCCTCCAA
>NW_007746540.1:0-475 GCF_000696425.1 Galeopterus variegatus | reverse complement strand
TTACTTTACTATCTTCATTTAAGAGCTCTATTTAATAAGGACTAAACCAATAGGGAAGCTATTTTTGCAAAATTTCTATTTGCACTCTTATTTCCTGTACCTCGTTTCTTATACCACCCTCCTTCCTCCAGCGCCCACGTATTAGGTCATCCCAATTAGGGAACTGAGATATAGACAGATTCATATATATATATTCATATACATAGATAGGTAGGTAGATAGATAGACAGACAGACAGACAGACAGACAGACAGAGGCTATCCTGTGCGGTCAGCTGAGACAAAATCCACTGGTATTTCCACACTTGGGGACCCATCTAGAGTTTCTATTTTTAAATAAAGAAATATCCTTGAACACCTTGAACACTGCAAACTGAATTTGGTTTCGAGAAAAAAAAATGTGAAGAGGATACTTTCCCAGTCTCTAATCAGTGCTTTACAAATAATTTGAAAAGCGTTAAATATCTTACTTTGCT
>NW_007746539.1:0-13339 GCF_000696425.1 Galeopterus variegatus | reverse complement strand
AGCAGAAGTGGTATCACTTGCCAGCCCAAATATTCTAGTAAGAGTTTTCCTCTCATCAGCTCTTGTTTTTGATTTTTTAGTGGAAGCAAATTTGTGTCTTTTTTTCTTAAATAAATGCAAGCATACTATTCACATTGTTTGGCATCTAGTTTTTTCCATTTAGTAATATTTCCTGGAGATCATACCATAACAGTATATAAAAATTCTTTATTAGAATCTGTTTTTAATCTGGCATGGGATTGCCATACTATGCAGGTAATATAAATTTGGACTCCAAACCTATCTTTAGGATTTGCTGTTTCATAGGAAACTTTTTCTTACCTAGAGCTTTTGGCAGAGAACCAGCTTCCTTGCTGCTCTCCTGGGCTGGTGAGCAGAGATTTTGTTTTTGTTTTTGTTTTTAATACGCCCTTTTTATGGAATAAACCATCTTTTGATTATCTGAACTTTCTATTCATGTATCTCAGTTATTTCATTGTAACTCCTCTCCTTGTGTGGCCCCAAACCACATATCCTGTCTTGACATATGTATCTTATAACCTCAGCTACTGGCCCCGATGCTCAGTTTCTATTTTATACGTCTCTAAATTGTCATCCTGTCACCTCACACTGTTGTAACTCTGGCTTTAAGTTACCTCTTTGATTTTGGATTCTGGGTATTTCTGTGCTGTATACTAATTTTTAGTTTGTGTTTAATCCACCATTTCTGTGTGTTTGGAGCAACAGCAACTCACTTTGTCATGTTGCCAGAAGTAGATCAACTGTATTTACTTTTATCATCCACGTGTCATCCCCTTTCCGTAATTAACTGGCTGAAGGAACACACACACACACACATTCACATATGGGAAACAATTTTATAAGAAGTGTTTATAGCTAAAATGATGACATTTCCTACCAAAGCTTTCCCCCTTTCTTTCACTTTAAAAGATATTGATCTTCTGTAATAGTTATTTTAAAGTGTTTTTCAGCATATTCTCATGCTTTTTCTCCTCTCTGCCTTTCTTATTTTCCTCTTCTTTTCATCTTTCTCTAAATCAAAGAAAAATTTATGTAGGGAACCTAGGTCAACTAATCTTAGTGCTTCTTCCAAAAGGGCAATAAATAAAGTCACAAGGCTGTTAGACAACAACATTACAGTGAATATAACTTCTTTTTAATAAAATAGGAAAAAATTACCTAAGTATAATTCGTGGAGACCAGTGCAGATTCTTAGCTCAGGGTATTTTTTGAGTTTTTGAAGAGTCTTTTTTCAATTACATTTATTCCTGTTTAATTTTATGTCTTTGTTTCACTTGTGCTCTCCTCTGACTTCTCCCGTCCCTGTTGCTATCTTTTACACTTCTCTGTTTACAGTGTAGGTGTTTCATTAAAACTGCATCTGGTATTGGCATGCCACATAGAGGAAATTTTGTATTTTATAAATTTCACTAAGTTTTTTGCCATCTGCATTTTTGTGAGTTTAAATATGGAGTTAATATTGATATACAGTAAATAGCTCGGAAGTTTACAAGTTATAGTTAAATCTTCAGATCTCTCAAAGAGATCTGTAGCTTTTAGAAAAATTCTCCTTTCAGGATGAAAAATTTATTTTGGACTTTGAACACAGGTAAGAATTTTGCAAAAGTATGAGAAAAGTTATTTCACCCATTTTTGTTTCTTAAGTGATAAAAATAATAGTAATTTCATTCCTACTTGTTTATGTTAGTTAACTCACAGAATTTAGAATGTTTTAGCTGGAGAAAAGAATGATGCAAGAAAGACTATTAAATCTTTCTTTAGACTAAGTGGTTCTAAGGAAAGTTAATTTTCAGTCTCTTAAAAGATGTTATCGTCATTATTATAATTATTTTTGGTTTTAGGACTTTAAGAAACTTTGAAGCATCATACTTCTTCAGTTAATTTTTAAAAGAACACTTAGAAAATCCAGTGCCAAATAATATACATGCTATTTAAAGCTGTGCATTGATCAGCAAACATGAAAATGAGATGTTTTCTAATTGACCCTTGATTTGAATATGAGTTCATGCAGTGTAGACATTTACATGAAATGCTTAATGAAAACGTGAGGAATATGAGAAAGCTAATGAGAATCTTAACTTTCACTTTTCCTGATATTACAGGCTATGACATTTGCCATCATTTTTCTTCACACACATTTGTTATGTCATGTTTCAAAGTTACATCAACCCGGATTTATGCATATATATTACCTTAAAGGTACTCCAAACATAGTATATACATTTAAATATGAATTTACAGGGAGAATCAATAAAATATACATCCATTAATGAGCAAAACCAGGGTTCAACAAGATAACAATCCCAGGTCCTGTAGTTGTCACTGTTCCACAGTGAGGTGGAATTAAGAGAGAAAGCTCAACTTTCCATTTAATAGAATTTGCCCAAGCAGGATCTTTCATCCACATGTTGAAAACAGGAGCATGACTTCTCAGAACCCGTGAACCAACTAGTTGAAAGATTGACAGCTGGATGAAGAGAACACGACCTTATATTTGGTTTCAGGCAGCCAGAGTTTTAATCACAGCTGTGGTGATGAGGGGAGTGGGAAGGCTCGCCTTTCACACAGCAACTTAAACAAACACAGCATAATATCTCCATTGCTCTCCAAGTCATTTCCTGCTTCAGCATTCTTCATGCATGTCCTTCACATTGCATTAATAGAAACTCAACCAGAAAGGTAGGCTTTGAGTTATTTTGTTTCTATTATCGTCTATGGGAACAACAAGATAAAGCTACTACTAACCACTGAAGCATGTGGAAGAATTAAAAAAAAATTAAAAAGGCCTCTACTGAATATATTATAGGAACTTAAGAAAGAGCTACATTTCAGAAGCCCACTCATTTGGACAGAGTATTTCAGAGTCATTGGGTTTCTTTTTGTTTGTTTAATTTTATTTTGAATTGACAAATAATAATTGTATATATTTATGGGTACAGTGTGATGTTTCAATATATGTATACATTGTGGAATGATCAAATCAGGCTAATTAATATATCTGTCTCCTCAAATATTTATCATTTCTTTGTGATGAGAACACTTAAAATCCATGTTTTTACCTATTTTGAAATATACAATACATTGTACCCTTGTATGTCACCACCTGGAGACCATGGTCTGTGCTCCAGTTGTGAATGCTCCCTTCCTCCTCCTGCCTGGTTGATCCTACCATGTCATGGTCTTTTATTCCAGCAGATGGGTGCCTCATCTAGGGGGTTATTTTCTGTCTGCCCTCCTGCTAAGGGTTTCCTAAAAGCTAATAAAGACAGAAGCCTCCATGAGGGCAGGAATTTTTGTCTGTTTTCTTCATAATGTGTCCCAAACATGAAACAGTTCCTCTACATATTAAGTCCTCAGGTGTTTGTTGAAGGTACAGTTATCAAAGTGAATCTGAACATTTTTCCTTTTGATGCTGCAAATTATCTTTTGAGATGATTTATCATTTCTAATACATAGTTCAAGTATAGCTGTAAGATCTCCATTCCCAAACATTTTTGTTTTGGATATTTTCTGAATTTACTAAATAAAATTTACCTTGTTCTTGATTTAAAAAAAAAGAAATATACAATACATTAACTATAGTCATCATGCTGTGTAATAGATCACCAGAACCTATTTGTCCCATCTTACTGAAACTTTGTACACTTTGACCAGCATCTTCCTTTTCCCTGTCATTGGGTTTCTTCTCATGCATTGGGTTTCTCTGTGTGTTGGCTGCCTTATTGAAAGTTGGCATCATTTAATGTACATGTCTTCTGTATCCATAGTGAAGAGGAGGCTAACTAAAGCAAACACTTTGAAAGTGAACTATGTAGCTGAATATAGTGTCTTTCTTTTGCTGGCTATGATGTGAATGTCTTTTATACATCCAAGGATCTTTTTTTTTTTTTTTCCTTTTTGTCTTTTTTCGTGTCCGGCAACGGATTGCAACCCTCAGTGTCGCGCCCGTACCGGACCGGGACCGGCAACGGGATCGCAACCTTCGATGCTGCGCCCACACCTCACTCAGCCAGTGAGCGGGAACGCGGGAGCGCCACCGCGCTACCAAGTGGCGCACTGTAGCAGTGCGCCACCGGGCCGGCCCCCCAAGGATCTTGAATACTGTAAAAGATCAGATTCAGGAGAGAAGTTGCTTAAGTTTTTGGGATACCAAATATGAATATTCAATTAATAAGAACAGAAAGAGAAAAATATCACAAAAGTCATGGTGTGTAAATTAAGAATGGCTGGGAGCAATTACTTTATATGACAAAGCCAGGAAGACATTAAAAACACCTGTATTTCTTTGGTTTTAACTTGCAAACAAATGAATGTAGAGGACACGTTTAACTGTGAAAACAAAAAGTTTCCATAATGTGTATATTTAAAAGGATGCCTGTATTAGTCCATTTTTTGTTGCTATAACAGCATTTCTGAGACTGGGTAATTTATAAAGAACAGAGGTTTATTTGGCTTACGATTCTGGGATGGCTGCCTCTGGCAGGACCTCAGGCTGCTTCCTGCTTTTACTCATGGTGGAAAGTTGCGGGCAGATGGCAGGCCCAAGCAGATTACATGGGGAGAGGAAGCAAGAGAGGGGTTGGGGGGAGGTGCCAGGGTCCTATAAATGACCAGCTCTTGCAGGAACTAATAAAGCGAGGACTCACTCACTACCCCCGCCCAGGGTGAGCATTAATCCATTCATGAGGGATCCTCTTCTATGACTCAAAACAGCTCCCAATACTGCCACATTGGGGATCAGATTTCCACATGTGTTTTGGGGGAACAACACATACAAACTCTATCAATCCTAAATATTTGATAATATTCAAAGTAAGGAAACATGGTGGAGAGAGAAGGGAATAATCACAGAAGTCCTTGAATAAAAGCAATTCTGATAAAGCCGGGGCAGTCCTCCTATAAGGATCAAGCCATGCTGTGTTCCACATGCTAATTTCTGAATAAACCTCGTGCTGAGATATGTTTTCCCTGGACTCTAGAATTTATAGAATATGCTTAGTTAATATTAGCAACACTGAAGTTTCTTCTCACAGATAAGCCTGCTGGAGTAAAGCAAAACAGATAGAATACTTTGTTAATCATTTACATTAAGACAAAGATAGACGAAATGTGGGGTTTGTGTTTATTTCATATTACTGTGTGGTCTATGAATGAAAAAGGGAATTAAGAGTTTCTTTTTGTTGATTTCACTTTGATTTTATTTACTTTCAGGGATATCTAACAATGATATTTGAAAAACAATTGGATACTAAGTCTTGGAGGCAATTCATTAATTTTTCCCCTTTCTAATCTTTCATCATGGTGATATTGAGTTTCTTCTTTACGTTCAGATCATAGTCATGATGTATGGCAATAATACCATCTATCTTCTATAACAGTTTTGAGAAATATACATATTCTTAGTTTATAAGACCCACAAAACATTTTCCTAGTTTTGAGTTGTGAAATAAGTTAAGAAAATTTGTTTGAGGAGAACATTTTCAAAATAAGTCATAATTAGTGATGTTAGTGGACATCTAATTTTTGAGAAAACTTATATCATATTTATTTCATTTATAAGTACATGAATATTCATTTCTTATAGCCATATTTGTATATTCAAATACTGTCTTATTATAAAATTTTATATAGTTCACCTATTTGTATGTTAAAGATTAAAAACTCGGGCCGAGCCCGTGGTGCACTCGGGAGAGTGTGGTGCTGGGAGCGCAGCAGAGCTCCCGCCATGGGTTCAGATTCTATATAGGGATGGCCGGTGCACTCACTGGCTGAGCGCGGTGTGGCTGGTCTCAAAAAGGAAAAAAAAAAAAAAAAAAGATTAAGAACTTTAGGAATAAATTTTTTAAAAAAATAGAACAAAGCAGTGGTATTAGGATTCTTAACTTACCTCCACTATGTGGTCAAGGCCAAAACTTGGTCTTTTGTCTCTTGATGAAAAATCTGTAAACATTTAATTTTCATTATGGAAATTGTGCACTTTTATGGCTTGTAGCTTAATTAGAATTTTGGAGAAGTTCTCTCTCTATTTGCATTTTTTCACATTCACTTGTTCTTATTTTTTTCACTTATAAAGAATTATAATTTAATGCTAGATTTGGACATATAATTCTTTCTTTTTCTTAATAAGAAAAGACAAAAATCAAGCATCAGAAAAGAGACTAAAATAAAAAAGAATTAAAGTACTGAAAAGAAGAGTCACACATGTGTAAACCCTATGAAGACTGCAGCTTAAATCTAAGTACAAAATCAGTACTTTGAAAAATGCATATGTGTGAAAGGGTCAGAGAATCACAGCAAACCTTATAAGCAGTTATTTTGATAGACTAGTGTTCATATAATAAATGCTGATTCTATCTTGGAATTTTTTTTGTTTGGTAATCACCAATCTGCTTTCTGTCACTATGGATATGTCTATTCTAGATATCTCACATAAAAAGAACTATACAGTATATGACCTTTTGTGTCTGCTTTCTTTCACTTAGCATGTTTTTGATATACACACATGCACCCACCTATACCCATACCTTAATTTTTTTTTATCCATTTCTCTATTGATGGGCATTTGTGCTGTTTCCACTATTTTGCTGTTATGAAAAATACTACCATAAGCATTTGTGTACAAGTTTCTGTTTGGACATGTTTTCATTTCCCTTGGATATATACTTAGGAGCAGAATTTTTGGGTCATATGGTAATTATGTGTTTAACTTTTTGAGGAATAGCCAAACTGTTTTCCTTAGTGGCTTTATCATTTTACACACTATACCATTTTACATACCAGTAATGTACCAGGGTTCCTATTTTTGTACATCCTTCCAACATTTATTATTTATTGTTTTTTTTGGTGAAGGTTGTCCTAATGGGTGTGAAATGGTATTTCATCATGCATTTCCTTAAAGACCAATGATGTTGAATATCTTTTTATGTGCTTGTTGGCAATTTGTATATCTTCTTTGGAGAAATGTTCATTCAAGTCCTTTGCCTATTTTTTTTTTAATTTGTGTTGGTTTTCTATTTATTGTTGAGTTGTAAGGGTTCTTTTATGTATTCTGCATATTAATTCGTTATATATATGATTTGTAAAAACTTTCTCCCATTCTGTAGGTTATCCCTTCACGTTCCTGGTAATATCCTTTGATGCACCAAAGATTTTAAATTTTATGAAGTCCAACATATCTATTTTTACTTTTATTGCTCATGCTTTTGTGAAAATCTGAGAATCCATTGCTAAATCCTATGCTTTCTTCTAATAATTTTATAATTGTAGCTCTTATATTTAAATCTTTGTTGCATTTTTAGTTAATTTTTGTATAAGGAATGAGGTAGAGGTCTAACTTCATTATTTTGTATGTAGTTATCCATTTGTTGCTGCACCATTTGTTGAAGAGACTGTTCTTTCCCTGTTAAATGGTCTTGGCATGCTTATTGACAATTTTCTGTAGATGTTTGGGTTTATTTTTGGACTCTCAGTTCTATTCTACAGATCTATATATCCACCCTTCTGCCAGTACCACATTGGTTTGGTTAATTTAGCTTTGTAGTAAGTTCTGAAATTGTGAGGTGTGAGTCTTCCAAATGTGTTTTACTTTTGAAATATTGCTTTAGCTATTTAGGGTCCTTTGCAGTTCCATATAAGTTTGAGGAGCTGTAGATTGCTTTGGGGAGTATTGTCATCTTAACAATATTAAGTGTTCCAATTCATGAATGTGGGATGTATTTCCATTTATTTAGGTCTTCTTTAATTTCTTTCAGCAATGCTTTGTAGTTTTCAATGTATAAGGGAACTTCAAAAAGTTCATGGAAAATGTAATTAAAAGATAAAAATAAAATATATAAACTTTATTCATCAACATGAGTGCTGTCAAGTTCAAGACATTTTGTAAGTGATGATTCTAGTAATTTAGTTCATTCCTGAAAAACTGAGGGTTCTGGGAATTTAATAATGTCAATGCAATCTGTTTTTCTTTTACACTGTTAACTGAAGAGAAATGGGCCCTTTAAAGATGTTTTAAGATTAGGAAACAAAAAGAAGTCAGAGGAGTCAGATCAGGACTATACAGGGAATGTATACAATTGCTCTTGCTTGATAAGAGGAATGAGCAGGAGCATTATTGTGGTGGAGAAGGACTCTCTTGTGAGGCTTTCCTGGGCGTTTTTCTGCTAAAGCTTTGGCTGACTTCTCAAAACTCACAATAAGCACATGTTATCATCCTTTGGCACTTCAAAAAGTCAACAAGCAAAATGCCTTGAGCATCCCCCAAAACTGTTGCTATGACCTTTGCTCTTGACTGTTCCACTGTTGCTTTGACTGGACCATTTCCACCTCTTGGTAGCCATGGCTTTAATTGTGCTTTCTCTTCAGGATTACACTGGTAAAGCCATGTTTTATCTCCATGTTTTATCCTTTGAGGAAATGCTTCAGGATCTTGATCCCACTTGTTTAAAATTTCTATTGAAAGCTCCGCTCTTATCTGCAGCCAATCTGGGTGCAACAGCTTTGGCGCTCATTGAGTGGAAAGTTTGCTCAACTGTAATTTCTCAGTCAAAATTGTGTGAGCTGAACCAGTTGAGATGTCTGTGGTGTTGGCTGTTGTTTCTGCTATTAATCGTCCATACTGTTTAATTAGGGCATGAACAAGATTATTATTATTATTATTATTATTATTGGTAATGCAACATATTTTCTTGAGTGTGGGGTTGGCAGAAGAAGCCTACAACATGATGTCACCCTTGCCTGGGGACTACCCCCTTTCTAGACCCAAGTCACTTCACTTTATTATGCACAAAATTTAACTTTCTGTCTTCTACTCAGCTTCCCTTTATTATCTAAGGCTTATAATGTCTCCAATACCATAAAGACTCTGGTAGAAGCAAAGAGCAGAGAGAGCTTTATTATGCCTTCAGCTTTCAGAAGTTAGAAGTGGCTGAAGTTAGTTTTCTTTTTTTGTAATTTATTTTTTTCACTGTACATGTTTATAGATTGCCATTTGTTGTTTCAATACATGCATGTGTTGTATAATGATCTAATCAGAATAGTTAGCAGTTTTTTTCTTCGCAAATTGATGTGGATGGTTTGCCACTGCAAACTTCATCTTCAACATTGTCTTGTCCCTTCTTAAAAGGAGTTATCCATTTGTAAATTGCTGATTTCTTTGTGGCATTATCCTCGTACATTTTTGTAAAGCATCAATGATTTTGCCATTCTTCCACCCAAGCTTCACCATAAATTTTTGTTTGTTCTTGCTTCAATTTTAGCAGAATTCATTTTGCTATGATAGGGGCTCTTCTAAGACCATCTTATCCTTAGTGCCTCAGACTAGATCCTGTTCATAAATGTTATAAGAAGTTAGTACAAGTTTATTTTGGTGCAAAAAAATGTTTGTAATCCATACACAGTTTTTTCATAATATGCATTTTCCATGAACTTTTTGAAGATCCTTTGTATAAGTCTTTTACCTCATTGATTAAATTTATTCCTAGGTATTTTACTATTTTGGATACTATTATAAATGAAATTGTTTTCTTAGTTTCCTTTTCAGGTTGTTCGTTGCTGCCATTTAGAAACATAAATGATTTTTGTTTGTTGATCTTGTACCCTGAAACTTTGCTGGGTTCATTTATTAGTGCTAATAGTGTTTTTTGTGTATGTGGATTCCTTGGGAAATTAACCCCGAATTGGGGTTCTCTTCCTGCATTTATTTTCCAGACCAGGAAGTAACAGGAAGAGAACATAGGTGGGGTTATACTTTAAAAATATAGGCTGGTAACTTTCAGTGAAACAAGCCAGATGATATTCCAGTAAGGCAATTAACAAAAGCTTGATCTTAGCAAACATTCCTTCTTACAGCAATTTCTCAGTATCTTTACATCACAATCAGTAAGTAGTCTGTCCTTGAGCCAGCAACCTGACTGTGCCACAAATCTTTATCTTACAGCAGAGACTTATAGCCTGAGGAAAATTTCCAGTCCTCCACAAGGTCAATATTTGAAACTGCAAGACTGGAAAACCAGGCCCTGTGAGGTACCTTTGCTTTATAGTATATTCCACATGAGACTGAAGGGCTAAGAACTGGGGAGGCTGCTGGTGTGAGTATTGGAGTCAGAAGGCTCAAGAATCTTGAGCTCTGATGTCCAAGGGAAGTAAAAGATGGCTGTCCTAGCTTGAGAAGAGAGAGAGCTCATTTGTTCTTCTTCCATCTTTTCATTCAGTTTGGGCTCTCAACAGATTGGATGATGCCTGCCAACACTGATAAGGGTAGACCTTCTTTACTCAGTCTACTGATTAAAATACTAATGTATTCTGCAAACACTGTCACAGGCACACCCAGAAATGATGTTTTTTACTAGATATATAGGTATCCCTTTGTCCAGTCAAGTTGCCACAAAAAAATCACAGTTGAGCCATTTTTTGGTTTTGTTGATTCTCTCCATTGGTTTTTCTCTTCTCTATTTTTTATTTAATCTCTAACCTAATCTTTATTATTTCCTTTATTCTGCTGGCTTTGGGTTTAGTTTGCCCTTTTTTTAGTAGTTCCTTAATGTATAAAGTTATGTTGTTGATTTGAGATCTTTTTTAAAGCAGATGTTTACAGCTACAAATTTCCCTCTGAGCACTGATTTTAGTGAATCACATAAGTTTTGGTATTGTGTTTTCATTTACATTTATCTGGAAGTATTTTCTAATTTCCCTAGTGATTTCTTCCTTGACCTATTGATTCTTCAAGGGTGTGTTATTTAATTTTTGTGTATTTGATAAATTTTTAGTTTTCCTTCTGCTATCGATTTCTAGCTTCATTCCCTTGTGGTTGGGGAAGTTTCTTGGTATGATTTTTGTATTTTAAAATGTATTAAGAATTGTGTTATAGGATAACATATGGTTTACTCTGGAGAATGTTCCATGTGAACTTGAGAGGAATAAATATTCTGCCATTTTTGGTGGACTGTTTTGTATATGTCTGTTAGGTCTTGTTGGTTTATAGTATTATTCAAGTCCTCTATTTCCTTATTGATTTTCTGTCTATGTATTTTATCTGTTATTGAAAGTGGGATATTGAGATCTCCAATGATTATTCTAGACTATCTGTTTCTCCCTTCAATTCAGTCACTGTTTGCTTCATGCATGTTGATGCTCTGTTGTTTGGTGGGTATATGTTTATAATTGTTATATCATCTTGATGAACTGATTCTTTTATCATTATAAAGTGTCTTTCTTTGCCTCTTGCCACAATTTTTGATGTAAAATTCATTTTGTTTGATAGTGTAGCAGTCTAGCTTTTTTTTGGTTACTATTTGTATGAAATATCTTCTTCCATCCTTTCTCCTTCTGCTTATTTGTGTTTTAGGGTCTAAAATTAGTCTCTTATAAGCAGCATATAGCTAGGTCATGCTTTTTAAAAAATTCATTGTGCTAATCTGTCTTTTAAAATTTTTTTATTCAAAAAAATTAATCTTTTGGCACATGGCTAGTGACAGGATCTGAACCCTTGACCTTGGTGTTATTGGCTCCATGCTCTAACCAAGTCAGCTTACCGTCCAGCCCCATTTAAAATGTTTTAACATTTATTTGTACATATTTGTGGGGTAGAGTGTGTTGTTTCATTACATGCATGTACTGCACAATGATTCACTTAGGGTAGAAAGCATGGTTTTGTACTCATTTGACCACTACTTCTCCTCCTTTCTTTGCCTTTTCTCTACACCCAGTCTCTGTTAACAATTATCCAACTCTCTAGTTCTATGAGAACAATTTCTTTTTTCTTTCCTTTTTTTAGACTCCACATATGAGTGATATGATGTGGTATTTGTCTTTCTATGCCTAACTTACTTCACTTGACATGATGGTTTCTAGTTCTATCCATGTTGCTACAAATGATAGGGTATCTTTTTTTTTTTAATAGTTGAATAGTATTCCATTGTGTGTATATACAATAGTTATTTTATCCATTCATTTGTTGATGGACACTTAGGTTGAATCCATCTCTTGGCTATTGTGAATAGTGTCACGATGAACATGGGAGTGTAGGTGTCTTTTTGATATATTGATTTCATTTCATTTCATACTGTGGGTATATACACAGTAATGGGATAGCTGGGTCATAAGGTAGATCTAGTTTTAGTTTTCTGAGGAGACACTATACTGTTTTTCATAATGCCTGTACTGGTTTACATTCCCCCCAACAATGTGGGAGGGCTCCCTCTTCTCTGCATCCTTGCCAGCATTTGATATGTGTTGTCTTGTTGATAATAGCCATTCTAACTGGAGTGATAGGATGTCTCCTTGTGGTTTTAATTTGCATTTCTCTGATGATTAGAAATGTTGAGCATTTTTTCATGTTCCTGTTGACAATTTGTATATCTTCTTTTGAGAAACGTCTGTTCAGATCCTTTTTAAAATTGGGTTAATTATTTTTTTTTGCTGTTGAGTTGAGTTCCTTATATATTCTGGATATTAGCCACTTGTCGGACATGTAGTTTGCAAACACTATCTCCCATTCTGTAGGTTGTCTCTTCACTTTGTTGATAGTGTCACTTGCTGTTCAGAGGCTTGTTAGTTTGATGTAGTTCCATTTGTGTATTTTTGCTTTGCCTGTGCTTTTATAGTCTTGTTCAAGTGCGCTACCCACTCCCATTTCATGTGATGTTTCACCTATGTTTTCTTTTAGTAGTTTCATAGTTTCAAGTATTTAATTTAGGTATTTGATTAATTTTGAGTTGATTTTTTGTATATGGTGAGACATAGGGGTCTAGTTTTAATCTTCTGTGTGTGAATATCCAATTTTCCGAGCACCACTTCTTGAAGGGGCTGTCCTTTCTCCACTGTGAATTTTTGGCACCTTTACCAAAAGTCAGTTGGCTGTAAATGTGTGGGTTCATTTTGGGGCTGTTTATTCTATTCCATTGGTCAGTTTGTCTGTTTTTATGCCAGTGCCATTCTGTTTGGGTTACCATAGTTTTATAGTATAATTTGGAAATAGAAAGTATGATGCCTTCAACTTGTTCTTTTTGTTCAAAATTGCTTTAGCTATATGGGGTCTTTTGTGGTTCCATAAAAATTTTTTATTTATTTTTATTTTATTATTTTTTTTATTTTGTCAATATACAATGTAGTTAGTTATCGTGTCCCATCACTGAAACCTCCCTCCCTCCTCCCTCTCCCCCCTCCCACCCAGGTGTGTCCCCTCCATTTTCTTGTTGTAAGAACTTCAAAAAAAAAAAGTTGTGGTTGTTATATCTTCCTCTGCTCCCCCCCCGGTTTTTTTTGTTGTTGTTGTTGATGTTGTTGTTGTTTGTTTGTTTTTGTGTGTGTGTGTGAGAGTGTG
>NW_007746538.1:13078-13849 GCF_000696425.1 Galeopterus variegatus | reverse complement strand
AACAGTCAGTCCCTCAGTCCTTCCTTGTCTTCATGGCACGGGCATTTTTTTATTATGTAAAATTCATACAACACATATAATTCACCATTTAAAAGTGTACGGTTTAGTGGAATTTGGTAAAGTCACAATGTTGTGCAACCACAATCTCTGTCTATTTCCAAAACCTTTCCATCACCTGAAGGAGAAACCTCACAGCAGCTAAGCAGTCACTCCCAGCCCCTGGCACCACTAGACTTCTTTCTGTCTCTGTGGATTTGTCTCTTCTGGACCTTTCACACATATGGAATCGTACAATATGCGATCTTTTGTGCCTGACTTCTTTCACTCAGCATAACATCGTTTCAAAGTTCATTCTCACTGTAGCATGTATTGGTGACTCACTGCTTTTTATGGCTGAATAATATTCCACTGAATGAATAGGCCACACCCTGTTCATCCTCTCACCAGCTGACATCGACATGTTCCCTTTCAGTAATTTAATCCCTGCTATGTCTCCACCAGCAAGTTNAAATAAGTGTTGCAGTAGCAGTAACCCTCCTGGGGCTCTTGCATGGGTTAAATGAGATAATACACGAAAAGGGCTTAGGACAGAGCTTGGCGATTACTGTTTCTATTCTCGTAAGTGCCGTGTCTTCTCCTTTACGCTGTTCTCATCTGATCCATTCATGTCTCCTCATCGCTGCCACCTAGTTCAAGCCACCATTGCTCCTCACATCACCTGGACAATTCCATGCTCCTCTGCTCCCAGCTTCTGACCTAGTCCTCTTTGTT
>NW_007746538.1:2938-7999 GCF_000696425.1 Galeopterus variegatus | reverse complement strand
TATTATTATTATTATTATTATTATTTTTTTTCCTTTTTGTCTTTTTTACTGACTGGCAACAGGATCGCAACCCTCGGTGTCGCGCCCATACCAGGGACCGGCAACGGGATCGCAACACTCGGTGTTTCGCCTGCACCTCGCTCAACCGGTGAGCAGGAACCGGTCTTCACATGGGATCCGAACCCTCGGCGGGAGCGCCGCCGCGCTCCCAAGCAGCGCACTCTCCAGTGCGCCACCGGGCCGGCCCTAAAATTATTTTTTAATTTACACATAATAATTGTACATATTTATGGGGTACAGAATGATATTTTGATGCCATGTGAGATGATCAAATCAGGGTGATTAGCATATCTATATTTCTTATTCTTCCTTTTGTTGACCCCAGATATTTTTTCTCTGCTTAAGACTGATAAATCTCCCCAATGGCCTATGGTTTTGGAATAATGATAGTTAAAACTGATGGGCTGCTAGGCGCTCCGTGGGAGTTAGCTAGGAAAGAAAGGGAGGGCATGGAGCCGTAAGGGAACTTGCAGTGAGAGGGTCACACAGGCTTCACATAGGCAGTCAGGATCTGGACCCTAAAGCCAAAACTCCTAACCCTAGTGCCATTCTGAGCCGTAACTGGAGCCCAGGGTAAAAGGACACATCAACACATCGTGCGCGCTCCTATATACCCTTAGCGAAGTATCTTCCCACAGTTTGAACCAAGTAGAAAAAGTTAATAAAGTTCTGAAAACACTCACCAGAAAGCCCCCGATCCCCCATGACTGTCCAGAAAGCCCTCTTTGTGCCATATGTTTGCACACTGTGGACAGTCACGCTGTGCACCTGCGTTAGCTCCCCCAGCTGAGAATGCACACCGTGGGCTGATTGGAAACTGCAGCTGCGGTTGCACAATAGATGCAGGGTCACAAAACAAACAAACAACGCAGGCTGTCTTTGTTTAAAACTTGGAAATTTTTTTCACCTGGGATTTTTGGCATTAATTTGGATTCTTTAAAATATTGTATTAAAATATTACTTATCTTGATGACTGAGTTTTTTGGGGTGCCCTCCTCCTCCTTACATCTTGTGCCCTCCAAGGTAAATGAGATACTGCACAACCACTGCCTTCTCTGGGTGGCCACTTGAAGGAGGAGCACAGAGCTGATCATCTGCCTCAGTGGGTGGAAGGCAGGAAAAGGGAGTGTGGTGACAGCCAGATGTGTGTGGGGAAGCTATCTGTTAATAGCATCTCTGTAAGTGATATTAAAAATTTCTAACAAGTGGCATGTCCTGGTCACTGACCAATCAGAATGGATAGAGGCTGCAGCCTTGCAGCAGGGCTGGGCTTTAACCATTTGGTTGCTGGATCATGGGAAAGTCCAGGGGGTTCTGGAGGGAAATGGCAGGGTGGCAAGTGACCAATCAGCATTTCGATATTTTAATAAATGGTGTGGGGCTGGCCTGTTACCTCAGTTGGTTAGAGCACAGTGTAGGTAATACCAAGGTCAAGGGTTTGGATCCTTGTGCCAAAATAAATAAGCAAGTAAGTAAATAAATAAATGGCGTGACACCCCAGCTGACTGTCAGCCTTCACATCTGCATTTCCCAGGATAAGCTTGAGTGCAAAAAGTCACTTGAGTGACAGGCTCCCCTGGCACGTGTCTCCAGACTCATCCTCTCCCTGCCTCTCTGATTCCACTTAGGATCCCGTGGACAGTAGCACCAATGATTACTCCAACTATGATTCCATAACCCTGGATCCCAGCACTCCTGTGGATAATGTTTCCAACACACTGCACATTCCCGATGTCCTGGCCTTGATCATCTTTACAGTTGTCTTCCTGGTGGGAGTGCCGGGCAACACCCTGGTGGTCTGGGTGACGGCATTCGAGGCCAGGCGAACAATCAATGCCATCTGGTTTCTCAACCTGGCGGTGGCCGACCTCCTCTCCTGCCTGGCACTGCCCATCTTATTTGTATCCATTGTCCAGCACGGCCACTGGCCCTTTGGTGTGGCTGCCTGCCACATCCTGCCCTCCTTAATCCTGCTCAACATGTATGCCAGCATCCTGCTGCTGGCCACCATCAGTGCTGACCGCTTTGTGCTGGTGTTCAATCCCATCTGGTGCCAGAACTTCCGAGGGGCTGGCTTGGCCTGGGTGGCCTGTGGCGTGGCCTGGGCCTTGGCCCTGCTGCTGACCATACCCTCCTTCCTATATCGTGCGGTGCATGAAGAGCACTTCCCACCCGGCGTGTTCTGTGGCGTTGACTATGGTAAAAACGGTCAGCGCAGGGAGAAAGCCGTGGCCATCGTCCGGCTGATCGTGGGCTTTCTGTGGCCGCTGCTCACCCTCACCATCTGTTACACCTTCCTTCTGCTCCGGACATGGAGCCGCAGGGCCACGCGGTCCACCAAGACACTCAAGGTGGTGGTGGCAGTGGTGACTAGCTTCTTTATCTTCTGGCTGCCCTACCAGGTGACAGGGATGATGCTGGCCTTGCTCCAGCCGTCCTCAGACATCTTCCAACAGGTGAGCAAGTTGGACCCTCTGTGCGTCTCCATCGCCTACATCAACTGCTGCATCAACCCCGTCATCTACGTGGTTGCGGGCCAGGGCTTCCAGGGCCGGCTCCGCAGGTCCCTCCCCAGCCTGCTCCGGAACGTGCTGACGGACGAGTCCGCGGTCAGGGAGAGCAAGTCTTTCACACGCTCCACGGTGGACACGTCGGCTGAGAAGAGCCAAACGGTGTGAGGGGAGGCGTCCCAGGTCACCATCCACCTGAGGCTCTTCCCCGCTGGTCACCCTCTTTCTACTGATTTCAACTCAGCTCTTGGTGAGGTGGCGTTGTCTTGGTGACCTCTGCTTCCTTCCTTCTCTTTCCCAGACTTGTCCCTCCTCTTCCAAACTAACTCTTCTCATCCTACTCATCCTTCCTCATTTCCAACATTAACGCTTCCTTCTGGGGACACCAAGCCTGTCTTTCCATCCAAGTCTTTTGAAACACAAACTGAAACCGATGTACCTGGGAACCTCCATACAGCAACGCTCGTGCGTGTAGCGTTCATCAGAACATATCGAATACACACAAATAGAAACGTTCTCACTTTCTAAAAAATAGGCACGTATTTATTTTATGGAGAGTTGGGAAAAAATTGTCACCGGCACCTCAAGTTATTCTTGCTTAGGAGGATAGAGCAAAAGTCCATAGATCTAGCTAAGCCGTTGTGAGTTGATTTAAAGAAATACATTCAGTTAAAATGTTACTTAATTGGGTTTTTAGAAAAAGTGTTAAGTAAGCAGATGTTATTTGGTCATGGTAAAAAGTGTGCGGAAGGCACGCCTACAATGATCCGGGTTGGGGAACATTGGCCGGGCAGAGGCACATCCAGCAGTGGCTTCCTGGTATGGGGACATGGGAGAACTTGACTTTTTTACTTTGAAAACTGCTTTGTTTATGCTTTTTAAAAAATTAGGGCTGGCCTGGTGGCGCACTCGGTAGAGTGCGGCGCTTGCGTGCACGGTGGCGCTCCCGCCGAGGGTTCGGAGCGCGGTGCGGGCGCAACACCGAGGGTTGCGATTCCGTTGCCGGTCACGAAAAAGGACAAAAAGGGAAAGAAAAAAAAAAATTAGACTTTTTATTTTGAGATCATTGCAAACACAATGCAACAATTAATTAATTAATTAATAATTAAATAAATGTAAGAAATAAATACAGAGGTATCCTTAGTACCCTGTACCCAGTTCCCCACAATGGTAAACATCCTGCAAAGGAAAGTTAGTCTCACAACAGTCAAGATACAGAACATTCCCATCACCACAAGGACCCCTCTGGATGCCCTTCTATGGCCATGCCCACTTCCCTCTGCCCTCTCCAGCCTTCTCCTTAACCCCTGGCAGCAGGACACCACACTTCATGTCTTTAACATCCTTTCAAGAATGTTATTTAATGAAATCACCCAGTATGTAAACTTTTGAGCTTTTTAAAAATGAGTATGCATGACTTTAATGAAGAAAATAAACAATAATAAATATTGAAATGTTGTGTTATTTATAAGGCATAATTGACTTCACACTATTTCTGCTTAGTGTTGTGTGTGTGTGTGGATTGGCTAGAAATATTGTACAGACCAACTCTGTGCAACAGAGTTATGATGAGTCGCATATGTAGTTTCAAATTTTCTAGTAGCCACATTAAAAAAGTAAAAAGAAACAGATGAAATAATAGTAATATATTTAATAATATAATTATATGTTATATTAGGAACAATTATATTAATGATATATTAATTGTATTATATGAATATTATGTATTATATGAATATCAATATAGTACAGAATATAATATATAAAATACATAACACAATATGTTAATATATTATAGTCATATTGATACTATTAATATATTCGTATTATATCACTATATAATACTTAATACATAAAATAATATAATCAATAATATATTTTATTTAATCCACTATATGCAAATTTTATTTTAACATGTAATCAATGTAAAAAATTATAATGAGATCTTTTGCTTTTTTTTTGGTACTAAGTCTTTGAAATCCTGAGTGTATGTAACACTCAGAGCACGTCTCAATTCAAACTCCCCCATTTCAAGCGCCCAGTAGCCACTCAGGGTTGGTGGCCGCCATATCAGATACTGAGTCCCTCTCCCTCTTTGCAAGAACAGGATTAGAATTTAGGGAACACCACCTCTGCATGGGGTGCTGGACCAAGGTCTTGCCTGATTCTGACGGGAAACGTAGCTGAATCCTGCCATGACAGTACAGTCACAGCTCCCTTGGGTACAACTGTTATCTAAAGATCCTGTCTGAGGACTGGTGGGTTAGTTCAGGCAGGAGAGCATAGTGCTGACAACACCAAGGTCAAAGATTTGGATCCCTGTACCAGCTGCCAAAAAATAAAAACAAATAAATAAAAAATAAAGATACCATCTGAGCCCCTAAAAGGACAGGTACTCTGTTGAGCTTCCAGAGGAGGCTGCGTGGGGTGTATGTGCCTGCTTGATAGTAAATGTCGGTACCTGGTGCAAGATTTGCTCTGTGACTTGTGT
>NW_007746538.1:0-1938 GCF_000696425.1 Galeopterus variegatus | reverse complement strand
AGATACTTTTTTTTCTTTGTGATCAGTTTAACATTGCATGACCTAACATATAAGTACCAGCTATTCCAGAAGGGAACAAGATGTTTCAATGCAGGCAAATGTAAACTAAATAAAAAATAAAGATACCATCTGAGCCCCTAAAAGGACAGGTACTCTGTTGAGCTTCCAGAGGAGGCTGCGTGGGGTGTATGTGCCTGCTTGATAGTAAATGTCGGTACCTGGTGCAAGATTTGCTCTGTGACTTGTGTTCATTGGTGCAGATCCCTGAGCAGTGAGGTCACTGGGGAGCACCTGAGCCCCAACTGCCTTCAGCTCTTGGGGGTGTTCCTGGTACCCCTCAAGAAGACCTCACGAGCCTGAATGGCCCTTAGACTTCCTCTTCAGCCAACATCCTACCTACTGGCCTCCTCCCTGGTTGGCTCCTGACCTGGCTGGTTTTCCTCTGCCTCCCGGCTTGATCCTTCTCTGCCTCCTTCACAGAGATTCTTCCTCTCCTCTCCAGTGTTGGCTTTTTTGAGCTCTCTTCAACGCACTTCTCCTATCGCTCACTCTTGAGATTTCACCCAATACCTTCAGCATCTCTCTTTCCACACCTAACCTCCCTGCTCACTCAGCATGCACAAACTGACCTCAGCATCCTGTCCCNCTGCCTTCAGCTCTTGGGGGTGTTCCTGGTACCCCTCAAGAAGACCTCACGAGCCTGAATGGCCCTTAGACTTCCTCTTCAGCCAACATCCTACCTACTGGCCTCCTCCCTGGTTGGCTCCTGACCTGGCTGGTTTTCCTCTGCCTCCCGGCTTGATCCTTCTCTGCCTCCTTCACAGAGATTCTTCCTCTCCTCTCCAGTGTTGGCTTTTTTGAGCTCTCTTCAACGCACTTCTCCTATCGCTCACTCTTGAGATTTCACCCAATACCTTCAGCATCTCTCTTTCCACACCTAACCTCCCTGCTCACTCAGCATGCACAAACTGACCTCAGCATCCTGTCCCAAATCTCTTCTTCTCCTTGCATCCCATCCCAGGGACAACCCCACTGCCCACCCAGTTACCCAGGCCTGAGCCTAGGACCCAAGCTTATCCCCACCCCATGCCCTGCCTGATCTAAGCCCTTCATCTGTTCCCACTGTGTCCCTGCCTTTTGCCTCTTTGCTGGTATCCTGGCTATCCAGCCTGTTTTTCAAAGACCATCCCTGTCCCCGTTCTATTTTCTTTGAGTATGGCCTCCTCCAGGAAGTCCTCCTTGACTTTCTCTTCTGCTTCCCCAGCCCCCACATTCCATCTCTGTTCCTGGCTATCTTCTAGCTTTCCTGTTTTGGGATGTGTGTCCCCCTTCCTCCCTGATTTAGGAAGGAAAAACTGTCCCAAGAACTGGCCCCAAATTGGTCTTCTAGAAACACTTTGGAGGCTAATGTGTGCAATCCAGGTGGCCTTTCTGAGGCAGCTTCTGCCTGATGTTGACCAGCCCCACCCAGGAGGGAAGAGGGCTGAAGGGCCAGGCGATTGCTAAATCCATGGCCCAGGGAATCTGTTGGGTCAACAAGTTTTGGAGGGGAAGTGGTGAGGAAAGGAAGTAGATGATAGGCCTGGCTGAGTTGGGCTGTGTTTCTCCCCAGACCTGCAGCCCCAGTCCCCTGCACTCTTTGGTTCTCACTCACCCAGATGGTGACGTGGGTCCCCTGAGACCTGGGGCCAGAGCCTCCTCTGCTGTATCTGTGTCATGAGACCTTCCTGCACCTCCCATTTCTAATAACCAGGATGGTTTTACTCTAGATTTGAAATGTAATGTGAACCACATACATGATTTTACATTTTCCAGCTGGTAAGCAGGAGAAAAGCAAAAGAGAAACAAAAAGAATCAGGTAAAATTACTTTCGGTAATATATTTTATTTAACCCAGTATATTTAAGATAATATTTCAATATGCAATCAATATAAAAAA
>NW_007746537.1:8817-13341 GCF_000696425.1 Galeopterus variegatus | reverse complement strand
ATCTATTCTTCTTTAACTGGTAATCAGTGCCCCTATATCCTTGCCCCAAACTTTTTTTTTTTCAAACTTTATCTACAACCCTTTTTTAAAATTTTTATTTTTATTTATTTTTAATTTAATTTAATTTAATTTTTTTCCTTTTTGTCTTTTTTCGTGACCGGTAACGGGATCGCAACCCTCGGTGTCACGCCTGCACGGCACCCAACCAGTGAGCGGACCGGTCTCTATATCGGATCCGAACCCTCGGCGGGAGTGCTGCAGTGCTCCCAAGTGCCGCACTCTACCGAGTGCGCCACCGGGCTGGCCCCAACTCTTTTTTTTTTTAACAGCTGTCTAAGTTTGGGTTCACTGACCAATAGGTGCCAAGATGGGATTAGCTGTTCATGAGATTTATCAGAAAAAACACCTGGAAGGATACAGAGGAAGGGAGAAGGAGAAGGTAGGGAGAGCTTAGGATCTAATTCTATAAAGGCAAAATGGGGGCCGAGCCTGTGGTGCACTTGGGAGAGTGCAGCACTGGGAGCGCATTGGCGCTCCCGCCGCGGGTTCGGATCCTGTATAGGGATGACCGGTGCGCTCACGGCGCTCACTGGCTGAGCGCGGTGCGGGTCTCAAAAAGGACAAAAAAAAAAAAAAAAGGCAAAATGGGAGAAAGGAAGTTTGGGTAGGAAGTCTCAGACTGCAATGCAGTTCCAAGAAAAGTTCACCCAGACATTTAAGGAGTCCTAGAAGTGAAGTCTCCAGTTCAGAGAGTGTCATGTCTTGCAAAAACGAGCCTGCCTTAGTAACTTCACCATCCAGAGTCACTGTCTGGGAGTGGTCAGTAAGATGGATGGTTTGTGGGAAAATGCAGTGGTGGATGCAGAGAGGCAGCAATCAATTATGAGTAGACACATTTTTATGGTTGCCACAATAGGCAGTAAAAAGATACCTGTTCACTCTTTGCCATATATACACTGCATTTTTTTTTTAAATTTCTGTATTCTGCTCAAGTAATTTTGTTCACTTACAATGTCTTGTATTTGTGGTTGTCAAAATTATAGCTAAGATTTAAACCTCAGTTCACTTGCCTCATCTTCTGCGATACCTTCTAATATATCTCCAATTGGAATTTGTGGGCTCTACAGTGCTTGTCTGTTATCTTGATCATATTTTTTTGTTTGTTTTAAAAGCCAAAACATTTAGCTACAAGGAATGTTGGCATTTAGAATAGAACTTTAGAATCTAGTACAATTGTTACTTATTTCTCTTTTCAAGAATACCACATTCCTACATTAAAACAATGTCTAAGTATTATATGAAATCACCCTTGGGGTTTTCATAAGAAAAAAACATATATTAATTTAACAAAATATTTAGAGAGGGCATTTTTTGTGGTAGGTTCTGGGACAATATCTTAAGTTGCCTAGATGAATCAAATGTGGTTGGGGACCTCAGAAATAGAGGCAATGTGGCACACTGAAGGTAGTTAAATCTTTAACTCCTTCCTTCACTAGTTTCTTCCCATATCTCAACAATGATACTATAGACTGAAGTTTCATTAGAAGACCTAGGTTCTTATTACATTGCTTATATACTTATATAATGTGAAAGATGTTCCAGATACTTTTCCAAGTTATTAGCATATATTCATTTGATCCTTGAAACAACCCTATGGATTAGGTACTATAACTATTCCATTGTACAGATGAGGAAACTGAGGCATAAGAGGCTAACTAGTATTTCCAAGGTCACATAGCCAGGATATAATTTTTTACAAAATGTGATGTTTTCATGGAATGGATGTGGGATGAGTGTAAGAAAAGGGATCCATAAATATATCCTTTTCATTTGAAAATATTTCCTGAGTCCTTCATTTTTTATTATATCAGCTTCCATTACATCAGGACAGACACTGTCTTCTTCCATGTGCATTATTAACACAATCTATTCTCATTTATCCATACCACTATCAGTGTGACATTTTTTGAAAAATCAAAACAGTCGCATCACATCTCTGCTTAAAACATTTTAGTAGATTTACATTGCTCTTAAGGATAAAAAAAAAAAAAGGAATGTTGGCATATAAGGCCCATTGTTGTGTGGTCTTTTAACTGTTCAGTCTTCTTGTACATCATGTTGCCTGTCCCCTAACTCTCCAGTTTTCTTGTCACACTGGCCTTCTTGAAGCTCCTCAGACATACTTTGCTTCATTCTACCTCAAAGCCTTTACCTCAATGTTCCTTCTGCCAAGAATTCCTCATCCCCAAATAAATGCTGATGTTTCCCCAGATCTTAGTTCAGTCATCACCTTTTGAACTTGGAAAAGAACCATTCCTTCGCTCACGTGTGCAGGTAGGTGGTAAGTGAGCTCCTACTTGCGTGCTTCAGTGATTCCTCTCTCCCCTCATCCCCTGTACACTCTGTGAGGATATGACCTTACAGAAGGTTTACCATAAGTATTGGAAAGATGGACGGATGATGAATTAATCCACAAAATGGGAGTTGTACAGTAATAAAATTAAATATTAGCTGACTCAAAACTTCTGTGATAGCCTTTACTCTATGCACCTACACATAACACAGACACAGGACATGATCGAAAGCTATTAGAGACTTGTAAGTTAGGCAAACTCTTGGTTAGAGACATTTTGCCATATTTTTAATACAACAGTTATCTTCCACTGTGGCAGTCGTTCTCAATCTTCTATGTGCATAAGAATCATTTGAGACCAGAAACCCCCAGAGTCTTGAGGCGGTGGGGGACCGAAGGCCTCAGCCCCGCACACCCCACCACCATCTGCAACCAGGCCATCAACTGAGCCAGCTGTGGGTCAGCCCTGGCCCCCTCCACATTCCTCCCACAACATCTTAGAATGTACTTATTATAAATAATAATAAGAAGAATAAAAAAATTTAAAAGAAGAATCATTTGAGGGAATTTTTTGACATCTTTGTGTCTAGCCCTCATCCCAGTTTAATTAAATTAGAATCTCAGACATTAGTATTTTTTCAAAGGTTCGTAGGTGATTTCAATGTGCATACAAGGTAGAAAATCACTAATCTCAGTCAATGAAATTATGGAACCCAATACACCTATTTAAATTATGCATATTCTCTTTTTTGTGGATCAAACAAAAAAAACTGTTTTAAACCTACATGATTTTATAGGATTGCCTGAAAAATATTCCTATTTGATGAACTACCTTGTGTTCTGCCTGTGATCAACATTTTAAGTGTGAATGTATAAATCATTAGTATTTTACATAGTATTTATGCATACAGAGATATTTACATAGAGAATATTTATATATATTGTATATTCTATGCATTATCATATTATGGGGGAAACTTTCATGAAGTCTATACACACATATTTACATACATAAATATTTAATATCTCAGGGAAAATTTTGTAGAGTAATGTATATAAAATATGTATTATTTTACTCATCCATTTCTTTTGTCACCATTATGCAAGTTATTTTTGTTTAATTTTTTTCACAAAACAACTGTAAGGTGTTCAATTTTATTAATTATTATTTAATTATTTATTGCCTCTGAGGTAAAACTACTTGATAGCACTGAAATTAAATGACCCTAATGATTAGTTATAAATATTTACTAGTTGCTAATTTATGATAATTAAAATGGTTTAGGAAAGAAGATTTAAAACAAGTTATGTTTAGAAGGTCATATGAAGGTTTATGAAGCTACTGTTGATTTAGATATATTTAGTGACTTCCACAGGTAATAGTTAGTAATGCTGTAGTAATTTATTTAATACAATGATTAAATCAAATGAAGTTTAAATGCATTATTAATTTAAAAATAAACATGTTCGACCTAGACAAGAGGAAATCTTATATTTCACAGGCCTGTGCCTTTCAAATTAAGATGTAATTAATGGCTAATATGCAAACAGTAAAGTGATACTAAAAATTAGCTTTACTTTGTCATGATTTTGCATAATTACATTGCATGTTCTCTTTAAATTGGAACGGTTAATAGCTTAGAATAAATTTATCAATATTCTGGATGGATAATATTAACAAGGTATATAAAAGCAATGATTTCTTTTTCAAGAGAACAAATTAATTCTGGTTGTATTGATATAGAAATAATAAAACAAATATTTTGAGGTAAATTACAAAGGTTTAAATGTTGCTATTAAGTGATTAAGTAAAAATATTTTGGAGAGTGACCTGTATATACTCTGATAACTTTTATATTCAAAGGCTTACATCTCCATTGCAATTGTTTGAGCTATATAATCCATATGGAAAGTGTTCAATTTTAACTTGTGCCATTCTACCTGAAAAATAGAGGTGGCTTCCTTCTTTCAGTAAACTATCTTGTAGAAAAATTATATAGAAAAATTTTGATAAATATTTCACTGCACAGTTCTTAAGAGGAATAATATGTGCAAGGACCTGTAATTTAAAATTTATGAATAATTATATGTTTTGAAAAAGTACATTTTAGTAACATAAAACATCTAAAAGACTTTTAAAAAAATTATCAGAAATAATTATGGAATTATTA
>NW_007746537.1:2637-4220 GCF_000696425.1 Galeopterus variegatus | reverse complement strand
TAACAGCATTGGAGCTGCCTGGGTTAAATCTGCAAGAGAATCAGACGTTAGTAACATGTCATCAATGTAGTGAAACATTGTAACTGTGCTGGGCCTAGTCAACTTGGCTAGGTCCCCAGTCACAAAACCATGACAGATGGTTGGGCTATACAGATAACCTTGGGGCAATACCTAAAATGTCCACTGTCTTCCTTCCCAAGTGAAGGGGAACTGATCTTGGCTATCAGCCGAGATTGGAATAGAGAAAAAATCATTTGTGAGGTCCAATACATAATGATAAATCCCCAGCTGAGTCATCAGCTGGTCCATCAAGGCATGAACTAAAGGCATAGCTTCATGCAGAGGAGGCACTACTTTATTCAGTTCTCGATAATCTAAAGTCATTTTCCAGGTACCATCAGGTTTTTTCAACGGCCATACCAGAGCATTAAATGGGCTATGAGCTGGATGAATAATGCCAACTTTCTCTAATTACGATATAGGGACACTTATCTTTGCATGTCCTCCCAGTAGGTGATACTGCTTTACATTAACTACATGTCTTTACTTGGGTAACACCTGTGCGTCATGTTTAGCATATCCTCATAACATAGGTTTCACTGTCCGTATTTGTAGCCCAAACTGTCCAACTGTTGTTTGGTTTGCAGGTGCATACCATAAAGTACATCCATACCCAATATGTATTCAGCTATGGGAGATACATTTACAGTATATACACAAGGAGGTAATCTTCCTATGCCCAAAGCAAATGACACAGCTTTGACCTCAGCCATATGTCCTCCATAGCCATCTATATGGACTGTGGCCCCTGGAAACTTACCTGGATTGCCACATATCAGGCTGTGTTCTGCACCTGTATCCACCAATGTCAAAACACGCTGCACATTTGTCCTCGACCAATATATTCCCAATTCAACGTGAGGCCTCCAGTCCTCCCCTGCCCCCAAAAGACAAGCACCTTGGCCTTTCCCTAATTGAAATGGAACAGTTCATCTGCCTCCTTAGGAGGAACCAAAAAATCCTTTAAATCCACCNAAAAAATATTAAAATTGCATCTAATGAATTACATTAAGTGTAAATAGATTATATATAACCACATAAAGTGAAAGAGTAGCATTCAGGAACCAAATGCACCTTAATGTAACTATATTAATAATTCATAAATTAGAATTTAAAGCAAGAAACATTACTTAAAAATTTTTTCAACAACTTAAGAGAATCAATTCAGCAATAAAAATTTAAATGCTAAATATGCATCCACATAATGACATTGAAATAAAGCAAGATAGAGAAACAAAATGTATAATTATATTGAAAAAACATACAACTGCCATTATTTTCAGATGACTTAATTATACATTTGGAAAATCCAAAAGAATATACAGATAATTTGTAAAAATTAATTACAAATATTCGGCAAGGCTACTGAATATAGTCAATACAGAAAAAAAATAGGTTCTTTCTATTTACTAATAAAACAATTAGAATATTCAAAAAAATGCCAATTGCAATGGTATAAATAAATCAAATGCTAAGGGAAAATTTCAATAATGGATGTATAAAAGTTCTATTAAAAATAAAAA
>NW_007746537.1:0-663 GCF_000696425.1 Galeopterus variegatus | reverse complement strand
GATCCGAAGTGTGCCTTTTGACTTTAACTATGGCTCATCAAAACACTATGCCTCCATATGCACCTCTTAATTAGTGTGTGTAAAATAGCATCACTCAGCTGAATGTATGTATGAGAGAGATTTTTAATTCTAGTCAGCTACTTTTTCCTTTGTTAAATTATGAATGTGTAATACATGTGAAGCAAACTTATTGTGAATAATGCACTTATTCCATTGTAGTTAAACATTCATTGGTTAATACATGGAGTTCAATGAGAGCAGGGACTTTGTCTACCTTGTTCATCACTGTGCCCTTGATGCCAAGAACAACCTCTGACACATAATGGCCATTCAATTAATAATAGTTAAATGAATAAATGAGTCATTTTATTTTTACATCAGTGTTGAGAGACAATTCTCCATGTGTCCCTTACATTCCTGCACAACTTTAAAGTCAAATTAGTGACTGCACATTGTTCCAGGCTGCATTTCATAGGATATTATAACAGAAAAACTAAGACAATAAAGATACTTCTTCTCTCCAAAGTAAGTTGCAGATGTGCTTAAAAGTGTGAAGATAATGTCTCCTTCCAGAGCAATGGGCATGCATGTTTACTGGGTAGTATAAATTAGTTTCCTTTTCTATAATACAACCCACTGCATGTACAGGTTTTCCTTCTCAAT
>NW_007746536.1:12816-13345 GCF_000696425.1 Galeopterus variegatus | reverse complement strand
AAATTACTTAAATTAAATAAAGAAAAAATAGGGATGGCCAGTTCGCTCACTTGGGAGAGTGTGGCGCTGGTAGTGCTGAGGCCGTGGGTCCAGATCCTATATAGGGATGGCCGGTGGTGTGCTGGCTGGCTGAGCATGGTGCAGACAAAACCGTACCGAGGGTTGCAATCCCCTTACTCGTTGTCTTTTAAAAAATAAAATTAAAAAAAAAAAAGACAGAATAATGACAGCCAGTAGTAAAAAATTCTCAGGAACCCAGACNTGCCCTCTAGGGGACAGTCACTGTGTGTGCAGAACAATGGGGAGTCCCAGTGGTGAAGCCCATCTGCGGTCCAGCTTGACCTCAGGGGTGGCTTCAGGAGCATCTGAAAAACCTCCTTTGCCTCTCCCCTCTGAACTTCAACCACACCAGATATGCCATGATTAGTAGAGTCCATTCTCTAGCTTTAAGTTAAATCTGGGTCTGATGGAGGTTGGTGGGGGTGGGAGAGGGAAGAACCAGGAAGAAAATATCCGTTAAGCTGAGTCA
>NW_007746536.1:6044-7266 GCF_000696425.1 Galeopterus variegatus | reverse complement strand
AGAGCGACCCAATATAGTGCTTAAACAAGAATGAAAATCTCAGATCCTTTATCATAAGTGTCTCAGCCAGTGGGAAGGTGGCAGAGGCATGAGGTTCACATGCCTGTTCCTCTCAGTGTACAGACAGGAAGTGACAGAGCTTTGTCACATGGCCACACAGCCATGTGGGTCTGGGAAGTCAGCTTTCAGCTGGGTACCTATGTTCTCAGCTAAAGACAGGAGTTCTGCTATTAAAGGAAGAAGCATTAAATGATATTGGTGGACATCTGCCGGGTCTGTAAAAGGAGGGGAGTTAAGGGGGGCTTAGGAAGGAGGCCTCGTGATTACCCTCCCCCAGCCCCCGCCTTATTTGCAAGCCTGCCCCCCGTCCCCAGTGCCCAGGACCCAGGGTGCACATGAAGGTAGGGGGCTGTCCCCAGCCTGGTATTTCCCCAATCCTTAGGAACCCTGGAATTGCCACTGTGGTGCTGGGAGCCTGTGACCTGCAGTGTCGGGAGAGTTCCAGGCAGACGTTTTCCATCAGGACCATCAGTGAGAATGGCTATGACCCCCAGGAGAACTTCAACGACCTGCTCCTGCTGCAGGTGGAGACGCACTGGGGGCAGGGATGCCACCTCAGGGGCCTAAGGGAGAGAGGAATTCACGTGTGTGTTTCCTTTGATGGTTTAAAAAATACAGCGAACATCCTGAGACACACCACAGGCCACTTATCTAGCCCCTGTGGGGGACGCTGAAGTTGTTTCCAAGTGCTTTTGTTACAACAGAATCATGGGGAACTTCTTCGTACACTGTTCTTACAAAAATTTCTCCATCCTGGACAGCTAAAATGACCAGACCAATTTACCCTCCGCTACAGCAGAATTTAAAACTGCCCATTTTCCCACATCTTCACTGACATTGGGTATTATGATTTTTAAACTTTTTTTTTGGCTGACTGGCCTTGCTGTTTGTATCTGCACTTCCAGGGTGAGCCCTTTTGTGTTCAGGGTCTTCTTTTATGCACCAGGCCACCTTTGTGGTAGGAATGATTTGTTATTCTTTTTCTGTGGGGGAGGAACCAGAGGCTTAGAGAGGGCTTTAGCCAGCATCCCACAGCAGGTTACTTCCCGAGCTGGAATTTGCACTCAAACCACTTACAGATCAAAATTCATGTTGCTGCCACTTCTGTCCTAGCTGTGGCCCCATGAGAACCCCTAGTTCCTCTCTTCCCTGACTCAATTTC
>NW_007746536.1:3937-4729 GCF_000696425.1 Galeopterus variegatus | reverse complement strand
ACATTGTGATTGCTGGGGGCCTTGGGGGGCATCTGACCCAGCCTGGGGGTGCCAGGAAGTTCCTGGAGTCATCTGGGACCCCAAATTTAACTAGGGGTTAGCCAGGCAAAGGGTGTGGGGAACAGCATGCAGAGAGAGGGAACAGAGCGTGCAAAGGGCCTGGGGTTGGATTTGTGGTTCCAGGAGCAGGAAGTTGTGGGAGCAGCTGTCTGCTCAGTGGTGCTGGCTGGGGTGCGGGGTGGAGCAGGGCCCGGGGACACCCTGACATGCCTGCCACCCACCCAGGGTGATGGGGGCAGCCCCCTCATCTGCAATGGTCTGGCCCATGGTGTGGCCTCCTTTACCATGGAGCCCTGTGGCTGGGGTCCCGACTTCTTCACCTGTGTGGCACGCTTCCGAAACTGGATTGATAATGCTCTCAACACCCTGCTGGCCTGAGGGAAGCCCCATCAAGCCGTGTGGAGCCTGTGACCTGCTGTGCAACCCAGCCTTGACCTTTGTATCCTGGGGCGCTCTGCATGTCCTCACACCTCCAGGCCTGCCCCCTGCCCCCAGCCCCTGTACTCGTGACTCTAATAAAGAAGCCATTTCTCCTCTGCTCCTGATTTCTGCTTCACCAGGTGGACAGGGGCTGGGAGTGGGAGACAGGACCCGTGGCTCTGGGGAGGGTGAATGGAACATTAGTCGGCATTAGGGGCATCGCCCCAAGCGCAGTAATTGTACAGATGCTGAGAAACAGGGACTGTCGTTATGTCCACCTGGCAGAGGGGATGCTGAGTTTCAGAGAGGTTC
>NW_007746536.1:2593-3244 GCF_000696425.1 Galeopterus variegatus | reverse complement strand
TGTTATAACACAAAGATCCAGGGTTTGATTCCTGTACCGGCAAGCCGCCAAAAAATAAAGATAAATAAATTACTTAAATTAAATAAAGAAAAAATAGGGATGGCCAGTTCGCTCACTTGGGAGAGTGCGGCGCTGGTAGTGCTGAGGCCGTGGGTCCAGATCCTATATAGGGATGGCCGGTGGTGCGCTCGCTGGCTGAGCATGGTGCAGACAAAACCGTACCGAGGGTTGCAATCCCCTTACTGGTTGTCTTTTAAAAAATAAAATTAAAAAAAAAAAAAGACAGAATAATGACAGCCAGTAGTAAAAAATTCTCAGGAACCCAGACATCATAGGGCCCTTGCTGGAGACATGGCCGTTCATTGCCCAGATGACAAACCTGGAGTTGGGGGTGGGATTGGTTCCAACAGCGTGTGGTCCCCCAAGCTGGGAGCAGACTCTGTCCCAAGGGACCCCCTGCTGGGGCCGTTCCTGCCCATCTTCCGCCAGCCGCAGCGCTCCCTTCCTGTCCTGAGCAGGGAGGTGCTGGGCTTGGGTCCACCTGGCAGTGGGTCAGCCCGGCTCGGGGTCCCGTGTGTGCACACTGCTGGGTGACATAGGCCCTACGCCCTCTCAGGCTTTGGATTCTAGGGATACAGGTCGGGACCCCAT
>NW_007746536.1:0-499 GCF_000696425.1 Galeopterus variegatus | reverse complement strand
GACAGATGGGGAAACTGAGGTGCAGAGAGGTGGTTTCCAGCCCAGAATCACAGATCACAGACGGATTTGAAGCCAGGCAGTGGGCACTGGAGCCCAGGGCATGCAACCGCCAGGGGCCTCCCGGGGGACAGCCTGGAAACGAGACAGAGCCGCCCCGCCCAGCTGCCCTGATGCCCAGCGACGGGAGGAGCGCTGCAGAAGGATGTTCCCATGATCACAGGAGAAAGCATGCCACCACCAGCAGTAACCCTGCAGGCTGGCACCCGGGCTTGTCAGGCCCCACCCAGTGTCCAGCACTTCCCAAAAGTCAAATCCATCAACCACTCCATTATCATCCCCCTTTCCAGGTGGGGAAACTGAGTCCCGGCAGGTGGAGCAGCTCACCCCAGCTTGCGGAGGGCCCTCGTGGGTGCACACGGCGGGGCTCTTCCCCAGGGGCGGGCAGGTGTCTGATTCTTAAACATGCACCTGCAGAGAAGGGCCAGGCTGTCCCTAGAGT
>NW_007746535.1:13081-13348 GCF_000696425.1 Galeopterus variegatus | reverse complement strand
ATGGGCATGGTTTGGAAGGCTTTAAAAAGATACTGAATGAGGAGGTTAGTCTCTGTGCTCTCTGCTCCTCCATTTCACAGTGTGGTACCCTGCCATCACTGATGTCACCACCAAATAAAGCCATCACCAGATATGTACCCTTGACTTTGGACTTCCTAGTCTCTGAAACAATAAATTTCATTTTCTTACAAATTACCCAGTTCCGTGTATTTTTTTATAAGCAACAGAAACGAACTAATACATGTGTTTTTCTTTCTTTTTTTTTTT
>NW_007746535.1:7129-7557 GCF_000696425.1 Galeopterus variegatus | reverse complement strand
AGATCTTGCTCTGGGTCAAGCTAAGAAGACAGCAGGTTTGGATGGCCAAAAGTCCTCTAGTTACATTTAGATTTTGTTCTCTTATATTATTTCGAGTGAAGGCCCAAATGAGTTTTTTGTTTGTTTATTTGTTTGTTTGTTTGATACAAGGAGTTTGAGGACACAGTAGAGCTTCATGTGAAAATTTCTTCTATTGGTTAAAAATTTTTCCTTCAAAAACAGAACTAAGTCTGTTCACAAGCTTTAGTAGTTCCTCACTTTCCACCCCACCCCACATTTTTAAGCCCATCCTAATATTTCCATCGGTATAGCAGAATCCTCACTAGCATAGCACTCCTGGCCATTTTCTGGCCCTTCTATAACTCAACCCAGGAGGGAAAGGAGAGCTTACCTTGTTAATGAGTTTAGAAAGAGGAGACTGAGCATGT
>NW_007746535.1:0-1567 GCF_000696425.1 Galeopterus variegatus | reverse complement strand
TTTATAAAGGGGAAAAAAAACTGTTTTGCAATTTTGAAAGTCACATTGTAGCATATTTACATAAAAATCTATGCAAATTAGTATTTTAATGCTTCCTGGCATTCTTATAACAATTTTCTTCCTCATTCAATTGCTTGCTCTTCTAGAAGATTATTTCATATTATTTTCTCTCTCCTAGAACTGCTGACCCTCTCCTCTTTCTCCATGTGCAGATGATATCTTTCCTATTTTTCTGAGAAAATAGAAATGATTAGAAGACATTTGATGAGCTCCTTTCATACCATATGATCACCTGTCTATTGCCTGCCTCCAGTGATCTTCCTTTTTTCCTGTTACCATAAATGAATTATTTCTGCTCCTAACTGAGGTTTGTCATCATGCACATGAGATTTCATTCTCTTCTGGTGCCTGTAGAACATTATTGTGCCAATAATCATCTGTGTTCTCTTTGTATCACTAATTTTTATGTCTCTACTAGATCTCTGCCATCAGTGCACACATACCTATTCTCTCTATCCTACTTCCCTCTTACTATTGCTTTTCTTTTTCTTTCTCTTTATTCAAAACTCCTCAAAAGTGTTGTCTACATTCACTGCTACTGATTTCTCTCGTCCCTATGTTGAACCCACTTCCTCCAGAATTTCATCTCCATCAAGCTCCTGAAATCCTCTTTTAGGTCATCAATGACCTGTACCTTGCCAAATCCAATGGTCAGTTTTCAGGACTCGTCTTACCTGGTCCATCACCAGCATTTATCGGTTGATTACTGTCTCGTCCTGGGAACATCTTTTTCCTCCAGTTGGTTTCCAGGTCACCACAATCTCCTGCTTTCCCCCCTGCCTCACTGCCACTCCTTAGTCTTCTTAAATGATCTTCCTCTCCTCTACACATATTTTATCTCCAATGGCCAGCCTTCTGATCTACTCTCTTCTCTCTGTATTCATTGCCTTGGTTATCTCATACAGTTTCATTTTAAATACTTTCTCTTCACTGATGACTCCCAAGTATGTTTTCCCTCCCTGGACCTTTTCTCTGGGCTCCAGACTTGTACATGCAAGTTCCTACTTGATATTGCCACTTGGATTTGTAATTGGCAATCCAAATTAACACTGCATAAAAAAACCTGGACTGTGTGAAAAATAAGACTATCCTGTATGAAAAGCAAGGCTCTTCTGAAGCCTTTCCCACACTAATTGATGACAACCTCATTCATCCATTGGTTCAGACCAAACTCTCGAATTATTCTTGACTCCATCCTTTCTCTCTCTTACCACATACACTCTAACAGCAAATCTATTGTCTCTCCTCTCAAAATATATTCAGAATTTGGCTGCCTTTTATTGCTTCCATTGCCCACCATGGTCCAAGCTACCATCATCTTTTATTGATAATGTCAAAATGTTTGCCAGTGTGGTACATTTCCACGAGCACGTATTGTATTCCACATTCTCACCACACTTGGTATTGTCAGTCTTTTTGGTAGATGTGCAGTGACATTTTATTTTCATCTAACTTGTTTTTCCTTAATTACTAATGAGTCTTCATAATTTTTTATATTAGCCACCTG
>NW_007746534.1:10152-13353 GCF_000696425.1 Galeopterus variegatus | reverse complement strand
GGGGCCGGCGCCCAGGGTGTGGCGGAGAGACGATCTGGGCAGGCTTCTCTTCCCAGCCCCCCCGACGCTGGCCGGGGACTTCCCACGCTACCAGCCCCATCTGAGATCCGCGGGAAGAGTGGGACTATAGGCCGGTCCACAGGCCCCGGGGTGCCCCGCATCGAGGGAAGCAATTAGCCCGTCCCAGCACGTCCCAGCGGGGAGCCACACCAGACAGAGCCGCCTGGCCTTCCCTCACTCAGCCGCCCATCAGAGCCCGCCCTAGAAAATGGAGGCAGCTTTGTTGTGGGCGCCCAGCCTGGTGTGATGGGCGGGGGCCAGGCGGGCGGGGAGTAGTCGGGCTTCGCCCCGCAAGTGGGACTTTGCTGTTGGTGACTCACAGAGGACGCAGGGTGGCCAGTCTGGCGTGTTTCAGACGGCTTCTGGGCAGTCCTTTGCTGGCTTTTCCGGCGTTTGCTGTCTGAGCCGCCAATTCGTTCCCGCAGCCGGGCCTGGGCGCTCCCAGGAGTCCTTCTCCGTGTCGGCCCCAAAACCTCGAACCTGCTGCCGCTTGTTTGTCGATGTAGGATCGTTGTTGAAAGAATTATTCGTCTTTTGTTGCTCTTGGAAATGCAGTCAATACTCTGGTATCACAGCACACAGCTCTCAGGATCGCGCTGTTTCCTGACGCGGGCGTTCGAGACCCGTCGCCATCTTTCTTCCGTATGTTGCCAATTCTGATGTCCCACTTCCTCTTTATAATCACATTCCTCTCCTTCTTACTTCTCTTCTAAAAAGATACTCTGGTGTTGGGTCTCCAAAAACCTGGAACATCGCCTTTGTCTCGGGCGCCCGCTCCAGCCGCAGCCGCTCTCGGCGCCGGCTCAGCGGCTCCTTGCATCTCCGTTCATTTTAATCAACAGTGTGATGAGGACAGTGGGCTGATATAGGACTGAGGGCCTCAGAGGTGTGGGGAAGCTGCCACCGGGAGCTCAGAGAGCAGAACTGAGGAGCCTCAGCAAAGAAGCACTGAAGTGGCAGGGTCTTAAATGTTTGCAAGGAAAAAGCTGGATTCCCAGGGGAAATGCTCTCACCCACTGAGTCATTGGGTAGTGCTCAACAGGCTCTGTGCCTCCTGTCTGCCCATCACCTTACCACCCCTGCCCCCAGAAACAATGGCCTCTTCTCACGTCCACCTGCCCGACTCATCTGCCTTCCTCCATTGTCCAACTCTACAGGAAGGTCTCAGCTCCTCCTCTGCCCTGCAAGTGAGGGAGGGGGACTCAGTCCCCCACAGTCGACCCAGTAATGGTGTCCTGCTGTGGTGGGGTCACTGAGCCTCAGAGGTGCTTTCCCAGGAGGTGGCCCAGGTTCCATCACAGGGCAGTTCTCACCAACAATGGGAGAGTTACCTGAGGCAAAGTCTTTGGTTTGCTTAGCACCTGAGGCTGTGTGGGGCTCGAGGACCCTCAGGATTGCTCTTCTCAGCTCAGAGGGGTCCCCTCTGCACTCCTTAGGGCAGACGCCCAGCTCTGCAGGATATGCTCCCTCTGATGAGCACCCAGATTCCTGCACCAGGGAGACCTGTTGAGGCCTCAGGCAGTGGGAGAGAAAGGAAGGTTTGACAAGAAACTGCTCTTCCTTGAGATCCCATACAGTGAGTGCTGGAGGCTGAGCCAGGAGTACTGGAAGCCAATCCTAGGGTGTCTGTTGGATATGTGGCATTGATTTTGTTCTGCATGGACTCAGTACATTAGTTTTTGTTTCATTTCTTTGGTTGTAATCCTCTTACGTGATATCTGCAGGAATGTGTGCAAACACTTGTACTGTTTTACTGGGTTGGAGCTTCCTGGCTAGTTGTTGAGCCAGGCATGTGCAGACACAGAGAGCCAAAGGGCCATTCAGTAGTCTCTCTGAGGCTCAGAGTTTCTTCCTGCTCAGCTATCAGGCCATGTGTGGGTGCAGCTCTGAGGCTGTGTCTCCAGGGAGTGGAGCACTGTCTGATGAGCTTTTGGGATGGAAACGGGTGAGCCTGAGTACAAGGTAGGGCAACTCTTCCAAGGCCTGTCAAAGTAGTGGATGCCACTGTCTGGGCAGGAGTTGGCATGCATGGACACAGCAGAGCCAGATGGCTCTATGCAGGCCTGCCTGAGGATTCAAGCCACCACCCAATTCACTGTTCAGCAGGGTACAGGCACACAACAGTGCAGCAGGGTTTGGCAGTTCTGGGAAGGGCTGCTGGATAAGTAGTCAAGCCTGAAGAATGCCAACAAGTATGTCACAAGGCCTAGCAACTTCATTATGTTCTACCAGAGAGAGGCAAGGCCACTGCCTGGTTCATTGTCAGACAAGCAGTAGGCATACACCAGAGCAGCAGGGCCCAGCAGCCCTGTGGAGGACTGCTGGATCAGCTACTAAGCCTGAGCCAATCCTGCAACAGTGCAGGCAGGTCTGGCAGCTCTGCAGAGGCCTGGTGTGATAAGGAAAAGCTGCGCCTGTGGAGGACTGCTGGATCAGCTACTAAGCCTGAGCCAATTCTGCAACAGTGCAGGCAGGTCTGGCAGCTCTGCAGAGGCCTGGTGTGATAAGGAAAAGCTGCTGCCTTTTCTGCTGTCAGTCAGGGAGCAGGTGGCCACTGGTGCTGTAGGGCCTTGCAGCTCTGTAGAGGGCCTTTGGATCAGGCATTGATCCTGGAAGAGTCCCGCAAGGACACAGCCAGGTCCAGAAGCTCTGTAGAGGCCTGTCATGGAGGATCAAAGCCACTGCCTGCTCTGCTGTCATTCAGAAAGCAGCAGAGTCTGATGGATCTGTAGAGGCTTGCTATTAGAAGGCAGGCCACTGCCTGATCACTGTTGGTCTGGGAGCAGGTGTACACTGGTGAAGCAGGCCCTGGCAGCTCCGTAGAGGGTCAGGGGAAAAGGCAGGGCTGCTGGCAAGCTGGTTGTTGGCTGATGTGAGCACCTGTGGGCTTACCAGGCCCATGGGTTGTGCAGGGCAGGTGTGTGCAAATGTGGTGGACCACCGCTTACTGGCAGTTTCCCTCTGAGCATGTAGGTCTGCTTGTTCACCTGGGTGGGTAGGGGCAGGGGATGCCATGTGGGTTCAAATGCTGGGGGATCAGTCTTTCTGTCTAACCTAGGCACCAGGCACCTGGAGTCATTGTCCTGCAGACACCCCTGTGAATGTGGTGGAATGAAGGTGGGCCCTGAGGATAGAGGAAGA
>NW_007746534.1:7679-9152 GCF_000696425.1 Galeopterus variegatus | reverse complement strand
TGTATGCTATACGAAGTTATTACGGATAGAGGAAGACTGTTTCCACCAGCTGCCCAGGCAGGCTACACTCTAGCCAAGTGTTTAGCTTCAAGATGACACTGTAACATAACTGCTTAGGCTGGGGGTGGGGTTGGTCTCCCTGGGCTTCTACTATGAGGCGGTGAAGCTGTACAAACTACTGGTTACTCTCTAACTGGGTTTGAGGCCTGTGAGGACTGGGAGACCATCCTCTGGCAGGGATTAATGACCATTGTGGCAGCAGTGTAAACAGATGGGGTTTTTCCAGCTCGCCTTTTCTCTGTCTGACCCCAAGACAGTCCCTGTAGTTCTGCTCTCTATGGTGCTTTCTTCTGTGTTCCATAAGGTTTCTCCACTCCCCCGTGGTCTGCAGCATACTTCTTCAGTTATTCCAGTCCAAATACAGTTGTTTGTAGTTTTGGTCTCTNGGAGTCGCTGATTTCAAGCTGACTTTAGCACCTTCCTTTGATCCTACTGTGATCCTGCTGGTCGTCAGAGCTGTGCCTAAGACCTTACCCTGCTCTGCAGAGATATACTCCTCTCAGGCTCTGCATAGATATACTCCTCTCAGGAATTGGTTCTAGATCCTGGGTACTAATAACAATGTTCATGTATGGCAGAAATTTAACTTTTCCAAATTTTATCCCACGTCCACCAAACACACACGGTCCATACAGGTGCAGTGGGAGAAGAGACATCAAAGAGCAAGATAGAGAACATGGCTTTGCTGCCAAAGCCAACAGCTACTGCCTGTTCCCCTCACTATTTTCTAGCTCATTCCTTGGATTATGCTCCACTATTATTAGTTCACAGGACCAAGTCTGTCACCATCAAACATCTGGGCAGAACTTTCCCACCTTGTGTCCCTGTGCCCTGACCTCTGAACTCACTCCACACTTGCTCCTGGTCTCTGTTTGTCATTTCTCCTCAAACACCCAGTTCCCATCAGGACCCATCCTAGACTATCCTTTAAAAGGGAAGTCTCAGAGAAAACTGTCCTACGTGGATCAATGTAAGACTGTACAGCTGGAAGAGACTCAGAACCCACATGCCCCCAGGTTTGTCAGCGAGTCAACTGGTGAGAGAGGAACTAGGAGAGACACCAGGGGGTCTGTAACTCCTGGTCTTATGTTTGTCCATAATGAAGTGCTGCTGCTCAGTTCACATGTGAGAAAGCATGCTTCTCATAGACACACAGCAGGTGGCCTCACATTCTCTGAGCCCCCAAATTCTCATACATCTATCTTGTGACACATACACCTGCCTGGTTCTTTTAAGAACTCAGGTTGGCTGAGTGGTGAACGATGCCAACTCTGATTGAAAAATGCCTTTGGGGGCCGGCCCGGTGGTGCACTGCTACAGTGCGCCGTTTGGGAGCATGGTGGTGCTCCCGCCGAGGGTTCGGATCCCACATACAGACCGGTTCCCGCTCACTGGCTGAGCGAGGTGCGGGTG
>NW_007746534.1:2482-6679 GCF_000696425.1 Galeopterus variegatus | reverse complement strand
GCCAGACACGGAAAAAGACAAAAAAAAAAAAAAAAAAAAAAAAAAAAAAAAGAAAACTGCCTTTGGAGGAATCAAAGGTACCACACAGGGCAATCTTCTCTCTGTTCTCTGTGCAGTGGAGTTACCCAAGCCCTCTGTCACAAGCAACAACTCCCACCCCATGGAGGATGAGGACTCTGTGGCTTTAACATGTGAACCTGAGACTCAGGACACAACCTACCTGTGGTGGATAAATGGTCAGAGGCTCCACATCACTCCCAGCCTGGATCTGTCCCTGGACAACAGGACTCTTACTTTACTCAATGTCACAAGGAATGACACAGGACCCTATCAGTGTGAAACCAAGAGTCCAGTGAGCACCAGCTGCAGTGACCCAGTCACCCGGAATATGTTCTGTCAGTAACTTCTGTTCCCCCACAACCAAGGTTGCCAGCCCAAGCCACAATGACAAAAGGCCAGACCACTCAGTCCCTCAGGTCCAAGTACAGAGACCCTCACTCTGGGACACCCAGGATGGCCATGACATCTGACCAAGGCAAATCCCGATAGGCCAAGCTTCAAGTCAAGAAAAGGAGGAGACAAGCGACTTCTGTCTTGGGAATCTCAGGGTGACAGCACATGATGTGAGAAACAGGTTAATATCTCAGATTCAGGTTCAGTGAAAATGGGAGATCAAAAGAAGGTTGGAACATAGATCAAAGGGATACTATGGCCCTTCAACAAACCAGGAATGGCCCCTTCCCCCAGATGACATCATGTATGGCTTTATTCTCTTTGTTCCAGATGGAGCAGACACCATCTCTATTTCCCTCCCAGACTCATCTTACCGTACAGGAGCAAACCTCAGCCTCTTCTGCTATGTGGCCTCTAACCCACCCGCACAGTATTTGTGGCTTATCAATGGGAGACCCCAGCAATCCACACAAGAGCTCATTATCCCCAAAGTCACTGTGAGTTATAGTGGATCCTATACCTGCCTTGCCCATAACTCTGCCACAGGGCTCAACAGGACCACAGTCAGGATGATCACAGTCTTGCAGCTTTGGCACCAAGCTCTGGGGTCGTGTCTACCTTGTTTGCAAAGAAAATCCAGGAAAAAATTTCTTTCTCAGCCTGGGTCTCACAGGCACAAACAAAATCCTAATTCTCCCCCTGAGCCCTCTCGCTCCATCTCTCCAGGCTCTCTCCTCCCCTTGCTTCTCTGGTTTCTCATGGCTGAACTTAGGTCCTTACTGGAATGTGAGGAGGGGGTTCTCTCAGCCTTTAGAAGATCCATGTAGTGGGAGGGGCTTCACAGAGGGGGCAGGAAAAAGGGTCATCAAGGTTAAGTTGCTTCTGTCTCTAACATGTCCCCTTGTCACCTTTTTGCTTTCTTTTACCTACTCCATGAACTACAAAAACATACAAAGCTGGTACATCATTGTGGTTTTGATTTGCATTTTCCCGATGATTAGTGATGATAAGAATCTTTTCACGTGCTTGTTGGCCATTTGTTTATCTTCTTTGGAGGAGCGTCTATTCAAGTCCTTTCCCATTTTTTAATTGGGTTCTTTAGTTTTGCTGTTGAGTTGTAGTCATTCTGTATATATTCTGGATATTAATTTCTTATCAGATATATGATTTGCAAGTAATTCTCCCATTCTGTAGGTGGTCTTTTCACCTTCTTAGTGATGTTCTTTGATGCACAAAATATTTCAATTTTCATTAAGTCCAATTTATCTAATTTTTCTTTTGTTGCCTGTGTTTTTGTTGTCATAGCTGAGAAATTATTGCCAAATCCAACATCCTGAAGCTCTCACCGTATGTTTTCTTCTAAAAGTTTCATAGTTTCACTCTTTATTTATGTCTTTGATTGATTTTGAGTTAATTTTTGCACATGGTGTTAGGTAAAGATTCAACTTCATTCATTTGCATGAATATCCAGTTTTCTCAAAATCATTTGTTGAAAACATTATCCTTTCCCTATTGAATAGTCTTGGCACTCTTGTCAAAAATCATTTGGCCATATATACGAGCATTTATTTCTGGGCTTTCTATTCCATTCCATTGGTCTATATGTCTTTCTTTATGCCCATACTACACTGTCATACTACACTGTTTTGATTATTGCAGATTTGTGACAAATTTTGAAATCAGTAAGTGGGAGTCCTCCAGCTTTGTTTTCCTTTATCAAGACTGGTTATTTGCCATCCCTTCCAATTCCGTGAATTTTAGGATTGATTTTCTATACCTGTAAAAAATATCCCTGGGATTTTAATAGAGATTGCATTGAATCTGTAGACCATTTGAGGTAGAAATGTCATCTTAACAATATTAGGTCTTCCAATCCATAAAAATGGGATGTCTTTCCATTTATTTAGGTCTTCTTTATTTTCAGTCAACAGTGTTTTGTAGTTTTCAAGGTACGAGTCCTGGTTAAGTTTATTCCTACATATTTTATTCTTTTTGAGACAGTTTTTTCTTTTAATCAGATCTGTAGGTTTTCTACATAGAACTTCATATAATGTGCAAACAGACACGTTATCACTTTTTTTCTATTTTGGATACAATTTATTTACTTTTTTCCCTCTAATTGCTCTGGCTAAGACTCCCAAAACTATGTTGAGTAAAAGTGGCAAAGGCAGCCATTCTTATTTTGTTTGTAATCTTACAGGGGTTGTTTTTAGCCTTTCACCACAGAGTATGATATTCACTGTGAACTTTTTATATGTGGCCACATTAGTTCCAGTGCAGAGTTTAAGTGGTGGGGGTAGCTAGTAATCAAACACAGAAATGAAAGAAAACACAAAACACCCACAGATCAAAGTTCTGATAGTAACTAGTAAAGGTTTAACACCACCAAAGAATACTTATAAAACCTGAAAGAGCTGGAAGTCCCTCAGGCTCCAGAACTGGGGTGAGGGGGGTACCGGGGCCTCAGCCACACTCCCTGGCATCTGCATCTAGTCCAGCAACAACTCAACCACCACTAGAAGCCCCTTGGGATCCCAACTGGGAAACATGGGGTTGAGGGCTTCAGCCATGCCCCCAACATCTGCATCCATCCCATCCATTACTGATCCTCCATGAGGATCCTGAGGCTCCCAAGCCAGAGCATGGAGAGTCTGAAGGCCTCAACTATGCCCTCCCACCCCCTGTCTTCCACAGGCAGGCCAGCAAAGGAGCTGGCTGTGGGTGAGTCCCACCCCCCGCCTCCACCTCCATTTCCCTACCACCCCACCTGCCCCTTCCACTGCTTTGCAACAACATCTTTGAATATTAAAAAATAAATAAATAAAATTTCTAAAAAATAAAATAAATAAAAATAAAGTATATGTATTTTTGCATCTTATTTTTATACCCTATAGAGAAGCTAAATATACTTGAATCTATTAATAAACATGAATAAATTGCATTATTAGAAAATGTTTTTATATAAAAAATGTGAAATGGTGCTCATCTCCTAATGCTAATATAAAACAGTTAAAATTTACTACCTAGTATTTTTCTAAAAATTAATATTACTAAGAGTTAAAACTTTAATTCATATACAGGAATTAAAGTGGAAATAATAAGGGAAACAACTTCTTATGCAAGGAAAGTATGAGACACTTTTAATAAGTGAAGCTTACATGAAAAATGTGTTTTTGGTAAGGGAAAAAGAGAGTAATTTTGTCTTAAAGCAGACTGACTGGTTTTTCCAATATATGAAAGAAGAAATGTATAGGACAAATAACTGAAGGAATATACTAGGGGTCCTGCTGTAGATTGGATGCCCCCCTCTTCATTGAAGCTTAAATATCCATGGTAACTGCAGAAGGTGGGAAATCCTATTATGGTTATTGAAAGGTGGGGCCTTGAAGAGGTGATTAGATTGTAGGACCAAGCTGCAGTGAAAGGATTAATAATGGTGGTCAGGGGCATGGTCCTGAGTGCTTTAAAAGAGCACATGAGAAGTTCTGTCTCTCTGCTCTGCCATTTTCTGCCATGTGAGACCCCCTGGGTCACTGTCATCACTACCAGATGTGTTCCCTAAACTTTGGATTTCCCAGCTTCCTAAACTGCAAACAATAAATTTTGTTTTCTTTTTTTTTTTTTTTTGTCTTTTTTTGTCTTTTTTCCATGTCCGGCAATGGACCGCAACCCTCAGTGTCGCGCCCGTACCAGACCGGGACCGGCAACGGGATCACAACCCTCGGTGTCGCTCCCACGCCTCGC
>NW_007746534.1:0-2117 GCF_000696425.1 Galeopterus variegatus | reverse complement strand
TTTTTTTTTTTTTTTTTTTTTTTTTTTGTCTTTTTTTGTCTTTTTTCCATGTCCGGCAATGGACCGCAACCCTCAGTGTTGCCCCCGTACCGGACCGGGGACCGGCAACGGGATCGCAAGCCTCGGTGTTGCTCCCGCGCCTCGCTCAGCCAGTGAGCGGGAACCGGTCTGTATATGGGATCCGAACCCTCGGACGGGAGCGCCGCCGCGCTTCCCAAGCGGCGCACTATCCAGTGCGCCACCGGGCCGGCCCTAAATTTTGTTTTCTTATAAATCACCCAGTTCCAGGTATTTTGTTATAAACAACAGAAATGGACTAATGCAGGTCTTTAAAAATTTCATGGAAAAATTCATATGATCTTTTTATTCTACTTTTCCACTAGGACATCATATTTGAGAATTACACGGAATAAATATATAGATACTACAGGTGAAATCTAAAATCTGCTTTGGTTTGGATTCCTAGTCTTGTGAGGTTTTAAAAGGTTCAATATGAGATTTCGTATCAAAAGTTCTGGCAAAGAAAAATTTAAAAGAGCCTACACAACTAATTTCTATTCCTAATGCACATATGTGAATAATTACACAAAGTTTAATGAGATTAAACTTATTTTGCAAAGAAATTAGTCTTAGTTTAATTGTCTCTGATAGAAATAGGGGTGACTCTAGAGAGAAAAAGCATGTTTCAAAAGAAAAACTGTAGTAGACCTGTCATTGCAATGTAGCCCTGCTCATTGTTTTTGAGTTTTTACTTATTTACCTGTAGAATGGACTGGATCCTGAACATCTCTAGCTTTCTCCCATACAATTTTCTCCCATGTTATCGCTAAGAATAAGAACTGTTCTGTTCCTGAAGCACTGTAAGCTGAAGCTAGATAACTCAATGTAAATTTCAAGAAATATCCCTCATGACTGATGTGTGGGCCACTCAGAGAGTTACCCAAAATAACACCATAACTAGAGACATTCAAACCATGAACGAGGACAAGAAGTTGATGACTTTGCAGTGTGGATTGAAAATTTTACCAAGATATCAAAACAAGCTTTCCATCATAACAATTCTCTTATGCCTCTTAAGTTTTTCTTGCTTATGTCTACCTCTTTCACTTGGCAGGATAATGATGTAATTAGAATTTAAAAATCACTAACTTCTGTGGGTAACTTGATGAAGTTTTAGATCTTTCATGTCAAATCCAAATCTTTACATGACCTAAGGGAATTTTTTAGCCTGCCTAGTGGGTAACATTAGCAACATCTTTAATGCAAGTGTTTGTTTAAATTGTAGTAGCAGTCCCTTCTATAAAGTTATATTTCTAGACCTACTTGTTCTCATTTCATTTTAATTTAACCCAGAAATGAAATAGTAGATAATAGAATTGGTACCTACTAGCTGAACAGGGAGGATTCTGTGCAGTTGCTAATACTTCTGGTTGCAAATGGATAAATAAATTGAGTATTGTAGAGGCTTACTTGCAAAAATTATCAGGTAGATGCCAATTCTGACCCTATCTCCTTCTTTAAACTATCCTATTGTAGATGATTTTGATCATGGAAACCCTGGCTAAAAAGCATACTTTGAGCTTTTAGTATTATCTCCCTGATAGTCTTAACAGTTTCCCTGGTGCACTGTATTCTCTCAAAAGTTTTAAATATTTGCATGCAGCCATCCATCAAACATGAAATAGTCTCCCTTTGGCTGTAACAAAAACTTAAAGAAATGCATGATAATGAGGGTACCATAAACTATGAATAAATGGGTTGATACCAGAAACACAAAAATGATGGTAACTGAGAGTAGCAGTAATGTGCCAATGAACAAAATGTGGGAATTGTTAAATAAAAATTGTGAGAGGCCATTGTTTTAAACAGCATCTGCACTAGATCCCAACAGACCAGACCAAGACAAAACGGAGTTCCTCATGCAAAGCCCCCAGTATGAATCTGGCTCCCACATCACCAGCAGGAGGGAGGACAATCAGCTTTGTATCTCATGAACACTCATAACAAATATAAAAAAATTAAAATTTAATTTTTAAATTTTTAAATTTTATTTTATTTTAATTTTATTTTTATTATTTTTATTTTGTCAATATACAATGTAGTTGATTATTGTGTCC
>NW_007746533.1:12587-13353 GCF_000696425.1 Galeopterus variegatus | reverse complement strand
AAAAATTTTTAAAAAGGAGTTAGTTTTGTAGAAATAGAGAGTAGAATAATGGTTACTAAAGACTAGAAAGGGCATAGGGAAGGAGGAGGATATAGGGAAAGATTGGTTAACAGGTACAAAGTTGAAGTTAGATAAGAGGAATAAATGTATGAGGTGACAAATATCCTAAATATCCTGATTTGATTATTATACACTGTGTAAATATATCAAAAAACCACACTGTACCCCATAAATAGGTACAATTATTACGTGTCACTAAAAAATAAATAAAAAATATTTTAAAAAGAAAAATTTTCCCGAAGTAAAGTGGATGGTAAAGACTTTTTCAGGCAAATAAAAGCTGAGAGAACTAACTGCTGAGAGGCTTGTACTAAAAAAAAGTAAAAGATCTTAAGGTGTAAAGAAAACGATAGGTGATGGGCACCCCGATTCACACAAAGAAAGATCTGTGAAAATGAAAATTTGGGGCAAATATAAAATTTTCCCATTTTCTTTTTTAATTATAATTGACCAATTAAAGCAAAAATAATTTGTGCTGGAGTTTAAAACTAATATCAAAAGAATCTGTATGATAAAAGTCACACAAAGTTTTTAAAGAGTCCAGTATACTCAGTAGGTTTAGAAGCTATAGCCCCCAGATCTATTGTCCCCAAATCATAAAAATCTCATTAATCAGTAATACTATGTCTCAAAAGTTAAATTATGTAATTATTCAGTCTACATTTTCTGACATAGACACTTTTAAACTTAAGTTGCTCCTATTTCA
>NW_007746533.1:10474-11298 GCF_000696425.1 Galeopterus variegatus | reverse complement strand
TCATCTTTCTTCATAGTGTCATCAATGGTCTTGACCTAGTTTCCAATGCTGTGTGAGAAAGCCTTTAGTGTTATAGTTATATTATGTAGTTATATTTATTTATAGAAACAAAATATGTAATTAACATCGCTAGAAGAGGTAAAGTAAGTGTCAGTTTGATCTCATTAAATGTCACCTAATCAAATTTCATGAATTCATGTTCTCTGTGGGCATTGTTTCCTGGAGATATATTGACTAAGGTGAGAAGTGGAGATGCAAATTAATGGAAAATCCATTTTTGGAACAGTTAATGGGCTCTTAGGTAATATCCCATTGGCAGATGAACTTAAATGCTTTGGAAAATAAAAGGAAAGAAATGATAAATGCACAACATTCTTGGCCATCATTCATTATGTAACAGTCATTTTGTAGTTATTACTAGGACTAAAATTATTTGTGTTTATGTTGGCAACCATACTGTTTGGTTTTGAAAACTGTGCTACTAATTATTATTTCTGAAGATTTATTCCCTAGTATCTCTCTGATTATTAAAATTTATCATTTGTAGTTCTGATCCTGTAAATTCAGGACTTACATAAGCTCCAGGGAGTATTCTCCTTTAATGAAGTGTTTATAAAGTGAAGGAGTATTAAAATAAAACATTTCATTGAACACGTCATTAAATATCTAAATTCATAAGCAAGCAAGCCTATTTAAATGATGTTATCATGGCATGTTTTTAAGTACAAGAAAAATCTTAAAAGATTTATTATTACTGGAAGTAAAACTGCAAATATATGTTTAAAATTAACTATTTTATTCAGTGATTCAGAATGTGAGAGCTT
>NW_007746533.1:8141-8608 GCF_000696425.1 Galeopterus variegatus | reverse complement strand
CTGAAACTCTTATGGATTGTTTTATTTTGTCCCTCAATTGCTGGTTATTATGTTTATTTTTCTCTCAATCATATTTCTTTCTGTTTTTCAGATAGTATAATTTTTCTTCATCAGTTATCAGGTTCACTGACTCCTCTTTTCCCTAAAGTGCTGTGAAGCACAGGAAAATTTCTACCTCAGTATTTGTAATTTTCAGCTCTAGAATTTTTACTGTTTTTATAGATCCTATTTCTTTAATGAGAGCTAATGTATGTGCAGTTATCATCATCTTTTTTTGCATGCTTTTGTTTTACTTCTTTGAAAATAGTTATAAAACCTGTTTTACTTCTTCAAACTAAATAATATCTGCTTTAAACTTATTGCCTGCTATATCTAACACATAAGACATCACTGGTTTTATTTCTATTGATTGCCTGTTATATTGGACACTAGTCACGCAGTTACGTTTCTTTGCATATCCAATTTTT
>NW_007746533.1:6034-6451 GCF_000696425.1 Galeopterus variegatus | reverse complement strand
TTTTTTTTTATTTGTTTGCAGTGGAAGCTCTCACCTCCTGTCACTTAGTCTATCATACTTGGAAGTAAAATCTCTGTGTTGGTATGCAATTCTTGGTACTAACAAACAGACAAAACACATGAGACTTAATTGCAGTGCAGCTAGTAAAGAAAATAAAGTTGCTTTCAGCTCTGACAAAATAAAAGTAAAGTGAAAGCTCACATAAGTTCAGGACATAAAAAACATAGATGCTTGTATTCTCACTTTAAAAGAAGATGAGTCAATAAATAACGTTTAATGTTGTCTAAAACTGATACTTTAATTAAAAATCAACTGAGGACTTGAAAATAATATAACTACTCCACATTGGGTGAAATAAAAATAGGGATGGGAGTAGTAATGCTAATAAGATAAATTGTCATGTTTTGTTGCAATAAA
>NW_007746533.1:0-879 GCF_000696425.1 Galeopterus variegatus | reverse complement strand
CTAAGAGGCTGGGAAACCCTCTTATGGCATTTGAAAGGTGGACCCTTAAGAGGTGAATAAATTGTGAGGACTGTGCCCTTGTCAATAGACTGATTCATTCACAGATTCATAGGTGTGGTTCTGATGACTTTATAAGGAGAGTGAGTGAGAAAGTTAGTTGTCTCTTGTTCAGCCCATTCTTGTCATGGGATGTCCTGGTTGTCACAGGACTCTGTAGACAGTTCTCAGAAGAAGGCCCACACCAGTTGTGTTTCCTGGACCATTGATGCCCCAGCCTCCCAAACTGGAAGAAATAAATTTTACTTCTTAATAAATCACGGAAAAGCAACAGAAAACGAAGTAATACACCCACTTTCCTCACACCGTCCTACTTCAGCCTCCTAATCTATACCAAGAAAATAGAAGTCTTGGTAATATTTGGTAAGGAGGGGAAAAGAGACAAGTACCCTGTCACTGCAATGATGCAAACAGGATGAAAGAATGTTCAAATTAACAAAAGAAATGATAATTTATCATGTAGATGCATTTATTGCTATTCTTTTGAGGGAACTGAAAAATCCTAAAATATTCCCATCCTTCCTACACCTGGTCCACTGTGGGAGACTGAGGACCTGGAAGGTAAGAGAGAGCAGTGGTGTTTAAAAAAAAATGTAGTAAACTTAGGCAGAAGACTCTCATCACTATATTGTCCTGTTGTTCATCATAAACACAAATTTTTTATTTTTGCCTATTCTCCACTAAGACTTACCCCACTTGTTTAAAAATTAAATTACTGAAGATGTAGATCATAAAAAAGCATGCAATTCATAAACAGTTTACAATTTGCAGTATTGTTTTGCCTTCCAAAGTCCCATGTGATATATTTTTTGCACAAAAAAA
>NW_007746532.1:0-13354 GCF_000696425.1 Galeopterus variegatus | reverse complement strand
ATTGGAGGGAGCTAAAGGTGAATGAATCAATTCACACACACACATACACACACACACTCTCTCACACACACACACACAAAACAAACAAACAAACAAGCAACAACAACAACCAAAAAAACCCAGAAAAACGGGGGGGGTGCAGAGAGGAAGATATAACAACCACAATTTTTTTTTTTGAAGTTCTTACAACAAGCAAATGGAGGGGACACACTTGGGTGAGAGGGGGGAGAGGGAGGAGGGAGGGAGGTTTCGGTGATGGGACATAATAATCAACTACATTGTATATTGACAAAATAAAAATAATAAAAGAAAAGTCACAAACTCAAAAAAAAAAAAAAGAAAAGAAAAGCTATATCCAACTAGATACTGTCTTCAAGAGACTCACAGACGAATAGTGAAGGGATGGAAAAAGATATACCATACAAATAGAAACCAAAAATACCTAGGTGTAGCCATTGATATATTACATAAAATAGACTTTAAACCAAAAACCATTAAAAGATGCAAAGAAGGTCATTATGTAATGATAAAGAGATCTATCGAGCAAAAAGATATAACAATCCTAAATATATATGTGCCCAACAATGCAGTATATATATATATATATATATATTATAGCAAGTAAGTATCTCTTTCTTTGTGTCTATAAAATAAGGTCTTATAATAAGGTCATATATAATAAGACTTGAAAAAAGAGATAGATGCCACTACAAATACAGTTGAGGACCTGAACAACCCTCTCTCAGCACTGGAAAGATCATCTAGGCAACAAATGAAAAAGAGAAACACAGTATTTAAACTATACTATAGACCAATTGGACCTGGCAGATATCTATAGAACATTCCACCCAACAACTACAGAATATACATTCTTCTCATCAGCACATGGAACATTCTCCAGGATAGAACACATGTTAGGTCACAAATCAAGTCTCAACAAATTTTTTAAAAATTTAAATCATTACAGGAATCTTTTCAGACCACAATGGATTAAAACTAGAAATTGACAACATGCAAAACTCTGGAAACTATACAAACACATGGAAATTAAACAACTTGCTCCTGAGCGACCTACAAGTGCAAGAAGAAATTGAACAGGAAATCAAAAAATTTCTTGAAATTAATGAAAATAAAGACTCATCATATCAAAACCTGCGGGATACTGCAAAAGGGAAGTTTATTGCAATAAATGCTCACACCAAAAGAACAGAAAGACTTCAAATGAACAACCTAATGCTACACCTCAAAGAACTAGAAAGACAACAACAATCCAATCCCAAAATTGGTAAACAAAAATAATTAAGAACATAGCACAAAAAATGATACAAAATATCAATGAAACAAAAAGGTGTTTTATTGAGAAGATAAACAAAATAGACAAGCCAATAGCTAGGCTAACTAAAAAGAAAGAGGAGTGATGACCAAATAACAAAAACCAGAAATGAAAAAAAGGAGACATTACAACTGATAACAAAGAAATACAAAGAATAATTAGAGACTATTGCAAACAGCTATAGGCCAACAAATTTGAAAATTTGGAGGAAATGGATAAATTTCTGGACACATCACAAACTATCAAGACTGAACCAAGAAGAAATAGAAAACCTGAAAAGACCAGTAACATGCAACAAAATTGAAACAGTATTCAGCAGTCTCCCAAAAAGGAAAAGTCCAGGAACAGATGACATTCCTGATGAATTCTCCCAAAACTTAAAAGAGGAATAAATGCCAATTTTCTTCAAATTCTTCCAAAAAAATTGAAACAGAGGCAATTCTCCTAAACTCATTCTGAGGTTGACATCATCCTGATACCAAAAAGAAAAGTATAGGCCAATATCTCTGATGAATGTAGATGCAAAAATCCTCAACAAAATATTAGCAAACAGAATGCAGCAGCACATCAAAAAGATTACATGCCATGATCAAGTGGGAAACATTCCAGGGATGCAATAATGGTTCAATATACACAAGTCAATAAATGTGATACTCCACATTAACAAAATCAAGGAGAAAATCCATTTTATCATATCAATAGATACAGAAAGAGCATTTCACAAAATTCAACATTCCTTAATGATAAAAACTCTCAGGGAATTAGGTTTAGAAGGAAAGTATCTTAGCACAATAAAACGCATATATGACAAACCCTTCACCAATATCATACTGAATGGAGAAAAGCTGAAATCTTTTCCTTTAAGAAAAGAAACAAGACAAGGATGCCTACTCTCACCACTCTTACTTAACATAGTGTTAGGAGTACTAGCCAGAGCAATCAGGCAAGAGAAAGAAATAAAAGGCATTCAGATTGGAAAAGACAGTCAAACTGTCCCTGTTTGCAGATGGCAGGATCCTATATATAGAAAAAACCAAAGACTATTGAAAAAAGTCTTAGAGTTGATAAACATTTTCAGTTAAGTTGCAGGACTCAAAATTAACATGCAAAAATCCATAGTATTTTATACTTCAATAATGAACTTGCAAAAAAAGAAATCAAAAAAGCAAGCCCATTTGCAAGAGTCACCAAAAAAATAAAATACCTAGGAAACAGTTTAACCAAGGAGGTGAAAAAGCTCTATAATGAGAACTACAAATCCTGTTGAAGGAAAATAAGGAGGACACAAAAAGATGGAAAGACATTCCACGTTCTTATATTGGAAGAACTGACATTGTCATAATGTCCATACTACCCAAAGTGATCTACAGACTCAGTACAATCCCCATCAAAATACCAATGACATTCTTCACAGAAATAAAATTTAAAAATCCTAAATTTCATATAGAACAATAAAAGACCTCAAATAGCCATAACACTTCCTGACTTCACACACACAGGGGGAAAGACAGCCTCCTCAATAAATGGTGCTGGGAAAACTGGATGTCCATATGGAGAAGAATGAATCTAGACCCATACCTACCACCATATACTAAAATCAATTCAAAATGGATTAAAGACTCAACTATAAGTTCTGCAACTATAAAACTCCTAAAATAAAACACAGGTGAAACACTTCAGGAAGTAGGACTATACGAAGACATTATAAATAAGACCCCAAAAGTATAGGCAACAAAAGAAAAAAAGATAATTAAAAGCTTCTGCACAGCAAATGAAACAATTAACAGAGCAAAAAGTCAACCTACGGAATGGGAGAAAATATTTGCAATCTATGCATCCAACAAAGGATTAGCATCCAGAATACACAACCCAAAGTACTTAGCAGTATAAAAAAAATAAGCCAATTGAAAAATGGGCAAAGGAGCTGAATAGGCATTTCTCAAAGGAACACATACAAATGACCAACAGACTCATGAAAAAATGCTCAACATCACTAAGTATCAAGGAAATTCAAATCAAAACCATATTGAGATCTCAACTCACCCCAGCTAGCCTGGCCATTATCAGAAAGAAAGGGAATAGCAAATGCTGGTGAGGATGCAGAGAAAGGAGAACCCTCCTACACTATTGGTGGGACTTCAGATTAGTGCAGCCATTATGGAAAACTGTATGGAGGTTCTTCAAACAACTACTGATATAACTGCCATATGATCCAGCAGCCCCACTGCTGTGTATATACCTAAAGGAATGGACATCATCATGTCAAAGGAATACCTGCACTCCTATGTTTACCACAGCTCTACTTGCAATAGCCAAGATATGGAACTAACCTAAAATTTTCACTGGTGGATGACAGGATAAGGAAAACGTGGTAGGTATACACAGTGGAATACTACTCTGCCATAAAAGAGAATGAAATTCTGCCATTCACATCAACATGGATGAACTTAGGGAAAATTATGTTAAGTGAAATAAGCCAGGAACAGAAAGAGAAATACCACATGTCCTCACTCATAAGTGCGAGCTATGAGAAAATAAAATAAAATAAAATAAATTTCTATAAAAGAAAGATACAACAACCACAATAATTCATTGAACTTTTAAAAGGAGAGAACAGAACTGAGGCCACCAGAGGTAGGAAAGAGGGAGGTGAGAGGTTAGTGAGAAACTGGTAAGGGGCCACAAAAAATGATTACATTGTGTAATGTTGAATATACTAATTATCCCATTTTGAGTATAACATGTTTCACACAGGTATGGATAGTCAATGCTGTACCCCACAGATATGTACAATCAATTATGCTTCAATAATTTTTTTAAAGATTTAAAAAATAAAAATAAATTAATAAAATAAAAATTTTTTTAAAGGAACTTTTTCCTGAAGCAATCACTAAGGGAGTGGAAGAAGCAGTTCAGGGAAAGGGAAGAAACCAAGCCAGGATACAATTTCAGGCCAAAAGTTATAAAGGGTTGCTTTAACCTTATCCTGAAAGGAAGCTATAAGGTAAGTTATGCCTCAGAGTTGTTTCCACCAAAACCAAATGAGCTGAGCTTTTATACCCTCATACTCACTAGTCATTGGTTAAGGGCAACTATGGACTAACATGTACACACAAGAACTTCCAACTTCCAGACATGCAGGCAGAGCCTCCAGTAGCCCAAGGGCAGGCCTCCAAAGAAGAGTGCTAGGTGTTGGGTTTTCAAAGCTAAAGCATACCAAAGCCAAAGGAAGCAGACCTAAAAAGTATAAAAGGGACATGAGAGGATTTCAGCACCAATAGTATTTGCTATAATTATCTAAATGCATAGAGTAGACTGAAATGAACTTAGGAAATTCTAATGAACTGAATTCTGAAATTTGAGGATTGCTCAACATATTAGGAATCCATGACTTGGATGGAGTGGGGAGTCTCTACAAATGGAAGCCAATACCAGGTATATTATAGTGTTACAAGTGCAGAAATGCACCATGTACAGAGAAACCAAAAGGAAAAAATTATTAACTTGGGTGGGGAGTGGAGTGGACAGGGGTGGCAAAGGGAGGCATATTGCAAAGTGTGTTGTTGAAGGTGGTGTTTCAAGAGTGAACTGGAAACATCTGGACAAGATGTGAAAGCAAGCTAATAGTGTAAGACACTCCATCTGCTCAAATGTATTGCATGACTGATAAACTATAGTAACGAAAAATAGCCATAACCAGCCTCACAAACAAAATACATATCTGCATAGATCAGAAATTGAACAGAAATACATAATGGTGAATAATACCAATGCCACAGGCCTGGTAGGCTTGCTGGGCTCGGAGAACAGAAACAGACTATGATGACCAATGGTTCATCTTTTGTAGGGGAAAAAAAAAACTAAAAACACTCCATATGAAATGAGGAAACAGTGCCATATTCATCAATTGAAGCAAAGAGCTGGGATATACCTCCAGACTCCTGGAAATAGGTTGAAAAACACAGCTGTGTTTTAAGTTAATGATAGAGCACTTCAGATTAGCAAAGAGGGAGGAGACAATTTTAGCCTAGAAACCAAGAACTAGCCAAGCTGACAGCTACCGTGAAGACTGTATTTGTCACATAACTAACAATGCCGGGGCAAAAGCTCTGAGCTAATTCTGGACCAGGGATCTAGGGCCCAGGTGGAAAGAAGGAGTAAGCAAATAGGAAAGGACATAGAGATGAAGTACTTAAAAATATGTCTGCGAACCAAAATTATATAATGCACAACAACATTTCATAGTAATACAAATTACCAAATACATAGTAAGAAAGCCAACAATTTTATTTTTAAATCAGAAGATGAGCTTAATGCAACAGAAATTAATATGCTAGAACATACTGACCAATAACACAAAATAAGGATGTTCTGGATATCCAAAATCATAGATGAAGTAACACATTTAAAAAATAATGTGAGACTATCTTAGTCCATTTGGGCTACTATAACAGAATACCACATACTGGGTAATTTATAAACAATAGAAATTTAATTCTCACAGTTCTGGAGGCTGGGAAGTCCAAAATCAAGGCACCAGAAGATCTGGTGTCTGGTGAGAGCTACTCTTTGCTTCTAAGATAGTGTCTTCACATGAAGTAAGGGCAGAAAAAGGGATGAACTCACTCCCTCAAGTTTTTTTTATAGGGGCACTAATTCTGTCCATGAGGGTCAAACTCTCAGAGCCTAATCACCTCCCAAAAGCCCTAGCTCTTAATTCGGGGTTTAAATTTGAACATATGAATTTTGGAGGGACACATACATTCAAAGGATAGAAAAAGCAGAAATGAAATAAAATTAAGTGGATATAAAAATAAAAAGTACAGAGAACAATCTGGAGATATAGCAGATGTTACTGGTAATAGATTAAGAGTTCCAAGACCCATTGGAAGGAATTTGGTGGCTGGGAAGCAGTAGAATCTGGTTTGAATGTGTCCCCCAAATTTCATGTGTTGGAAACTTAATTCTCAAATTTATATATTGATGGTATTTGGAGGTGGGCCCTTTAAGCGGTAATTAGGACTAGATAAGGTCATAAAGGTAGGACCCCAAAATGGTACCAGTGGCTTTATTCTTACAAAAAGAGCAAGAGAGACCTGAGCTAGCACACTCAGCCCCCTCACCATGTGATGCCCTGCACTGCCTCAAGACTCTACAGAGAGTTCCAATCAGCATAAAGTCCCTCACTATATATGTCCCCTAGACCTTGGACTTCACAACCTACAGGCCTGTAAGAAATCAATTCCTTTTCTTTATAAATTATCCAATTTCAGGTGTTCAGTTATAGCAAGAGAAAATGGACTAAGAGAGAGGCTAAACAAAGACCTATAGAGAGGAGAAAATAACTTCAGTTAAAGTTGAAGGAAGAGAAGAATTCTTAAATTGAAAGTGCTTTCCAAGAAACATGTTGCATAAATAAATATAAAGCCAGCCTATGTACATAAAAGAGGCACTGAACAAAAATAAGGAAGAAAAAATATTATGAATGAGCTATTAGACAAAAAAGGAAAATTTTCTTACTAAAGAATAATAATTAGACCAAATTCTGACAGCAGAATTCACACCAGCAAATAGTGTCAGAAGTCAATGGAGAAAATATCTTCACAGTGCTGAGCAAAAAATAATTATCAACCTAGAATTTTACACCAAAATGAAATATTATTTATTAGTTGAGGTGGAAAGAGGGTATAATGAATTTTTCAGAAATATGAAGAATAAGAAAGTTTGCCACCCATAAATCCTTATTAAAAGAAATATTAAAGGATGTTCTTTAGGAAAAATAAAATTAAATACGGGAGGAAAGAGTAGGTTAAGACAAATAACAATAAAACACAAAAATATAATTCACTATTTCTCAAAAAAAATTTTTTCTTATGAATGGTAAAACTAAATCTCTAAACAGCAATAATAAGATAGTTGTTATTTTCTGAGTAGTAAAAGTGTGATAAGGAATTCATCATGTTTGAGAAAAGACCAAAATTAGTTAATGATTTTAGACAGTGTAAAAAATGGTGTAATTTAGTATACATGTCAAAATATTAAGGACAACTAGCAAAAAATAGAAATTCAATAACAGTGTCAAAACAAGCAAGTGATAAAGACAAATACAGAGGAAAATGTATCAATCCATGTAACTAACTTCATCTTTATACAAAAAAATAGAGTTAGCATCCAAAAATAAATTTTATGTATATGCTTCATATAAGAGAAACATCTGAAACAAAATGATGCAAAAAGTTTAAATATAGTAAAAAACTATACCAGGAAAACACTAAATGACAGAAAACTATGGGGTTACATTAATATTGAACAAAACATTTAAACAAAAAGCATTATTAAGGTTAAGCAGGAACATTGCATTAAAACAAAGGGAAGAATCAGTACAAAAAATATAACCAGCAGTATCATGAATAAATTTAAATGTATTAAATAATATGGCTTCAAAACATATAAAGCAAAACCTAACAGTTAGAAGGAAAAATTAACAAACCCACTATTAGATTAGCATTAAACACACTCTTAGCCCATGCTGCCACTACCAGGGAGCACCCAGGCAGGCAGAAAATCCAACCTGCCACCCCCTGCAACCCTGCTTCACCCACATAGAAGGCAGAATGTTGTACCTCTGGGGAGGCCCCAGGCATGTAGAAAATGCAGCCAGTAGCCCCTCTCAACCTGCCCTGCTCATGCAGAAGGTAGGACACCATGCTGATGCCATGGGGAGGAACCAAGCAGGCAGAAAACTAGGCCAGCTGCCTCCACCATCCCACCCTACCAGCACACAGGGCAGGACATTGTTCCACTGCCCTAGGGAGGCCCCAAGCAGGCAGAAAACCCAGATAGCCACACCCACCACCCCAACCCAGCCAGTGCACAAAGCAGAACCCTGTGCCACCACCACTGGGGAGCCACCACAAAGCTTCCATGGAGGTGGTCAACAACAGCCACTACCACAGCTTCTACTACTGCAATGATGGCTCACTGCCACAGTAACATCCAAGACCAGCTGTGCAGGTGGCTCACCATGTATTTGACTTTACCGACACAAGAAGAGTCACTTGAGGAGCCTGGAAAAAGAGAAAGTCTTTTACCTCAAGCCCACTCCAGAGTAATAGAGATGCAACTGATCTATCAGATGACCAGAAATCAATATAGACATACTAGAAATATGAAAAAAAAAAAAAAAGAAAGAAAATATGTCGCCAACAGAGGAATTTAGTAACTCTCAAGTACCAAACCCTACAGAACAGGAAATCCATGAAATGACTGAAAAGGAATTCCAAATAACTATTGTAAGAAAACTCAATGAGATCTGAGAAGACTCAGTTAGACAACAAAACGAAATGAGAAAAATAGCCAGGATATGAGGAGGAAATTTGCAAAGAGATTAATACCTTAGAAAAGATTGCAGCAGAATTCCTGGAACTGAAAGACAGGTACAATAAATAAAAAACACAACTGAGAGCTTAATTAGCAGATTAGAGCAAGCAGAAGAAAGAATCTCCAAACTCAAAGATGGTCTTAGTGAAATAACCCATTCACCAACCCCCCCTAAAAAAGAATTTTAAAAAATGAAGAAAGCCTAAGAGAGCTAGTAGACAACCTTAAGTGCACTTAAAAAATCCAAATCATGGGTGTTCATGAAGAAGAGGAGAAAGATAAAGGCATTGAAAATGTATTCAATAAAATAATAATGGAAACTTCCAAGGTATGGGGAGAGACACAGATCTTCAGATCCAGGAACTCAAAGATCACCAAACCCCAGAGGGGAGCACCAGCCTCTTGGCCTGACCTGCTGACATGAGCCCAGGAGACCTGATTGTGCAAGTGAACACTTCCCCCTCCTTGGACCCAGAGGGGAGTGCCAGCCCCCATGGTCTGACCCACCAAGTTGAGCCCAGGAGAACTGCATGGTGTGGATGAACCCTCTGCCCTCCTTGGACCTGGGGGATAGTACCAGCCCCCATGGCATAACCTGCCACGGTGAGCCCAGGAGACCTGTGTGTCACTGGGGGCTCATTCTATGGCCACAGACTCTGGAACAGGACCCAATATAGTTTAACATAACCATCACCACACCTACTGTCAAGCAAAGACAATTCAACACTACAGTAGCAGACAGGGCCACTCCACAGCCAACCTCAGTGTAACAGAACAAGCAAACCCTCTACCAAATGACCAAACATCACCAAAAAAATACTAGAACTACAAATAAACCAGAAGAAATGACACCACTGAAAGAAAACAGTAATGCTCAAATGTCAGACTCCATGGAACAGGGAATCCTTGAAATGTCTAAAAAAGAATTCCAAGCAATGATCCTAAGAAAACTTTAAGAAGTAAAAGAAGACTCAGTTAGGAAACACAATGAATCAAGAAAAAAAAAAATCCAGAATATGAAGGAGGAAATTTACAAAGAGATTAATACCTTAAAAAAGAGTGTAGCAAAACTTCTAGAAATGAAAGACTCACTGAATAAAATAAAAACCACAACAGAAAGCTTGAGCAGCATGGTAGAGCAAGCAGAAGAAAGAATTTCAGAGCTTGAAGATGGTCTTTATGAAATAACTCAGGGAGACAAAAAAAAAAAAAGGAAAAAAGAATTAAGAATAATGAGGAAAATCTAAGAGAGACAGCAGACAACCTCAAATGTTCTAAGATCCGAATTGTGGGTATTCCAGAAGGGGAGGAGAAAGGAAAAGGTATTAAAAACCTATTCAAAGAAATTGTAACAGAAAACTTCCCAGGTGTAGGAAGAGATAGAGACCTTCAGACACAGGAAGCTCAAAGTTCCCCAACAGATTCAATCCAAAAAGATCCTCCCCAAGATGCACTATAGTTAATTTTGCAAAGCTCAAAGGCAAAGAGAGAATTCTAAAAGCAGGAAGAGAAAAGCATCAAGTCACTTGTAGGGTACTACCGACAGACTTCTCATCTGAAACCATATAGCCAGAAGAAAGTGGAATGATATATTCAAAATACTAAAAGAAAAAAACTGCCAGCCAAAAATTCTTTACCCAGAAAGGCTCTCCTTCATAAATAAGGGAGAAATAGTGTATTTCCCAGACAAACAAAATTGTGGAAGCTCACCACCACAGGACCAGCCCTGGAAGAAATGCTCAAGGGAGTTCTGCATCTGTACTCTGAATAATGATGACCACTGTCACAAATACACAAGAAAGAGAAAAACCCACCATTAAAACAAAAATGCCAGCAAAAAAGAGAAGGAAGTGAAATCATACCACCTTAAATGTCCAAGTAACATTGAAGAAGAGAAATGAAAGGGAAAATAATGATCAAAAGATATTTAAATCATCTAAACAAGAAGAAATTAAATGACAGGAATTAAACAATACTTGTCAATAAATATCCTAAATGTGAATGGACTAAACACCCCATTCAAAACACACAGACTGACTGATTGGATTAAAAAACTAGACCCAAGTATGTGCTGTCCTCAAGAGACCCACCTTACCTGTAGAAACTCACACAGACTAAAAGTGAAGGGTTGGAAAAAGATATGCCAGGCAAATGGAAACCAAAAACAAGCAGGAGTAGCTATTCTTACATTGGACAAAATAGACTTCAAAAAAAACATAAAAAGAAACAAAGAAGGCCATTGTATAATGATAAAAGGATCTATCCAGCTAGAAGACATAACAATCATAAATACATATGCACCCAGTACTGCCACCCAGATATACAAACCAAACACTCTTAGACTTAAAGAGAGAAATAGGCCCTAATATGTTAATAGTGGGTGATCTGAATACCCCTTTCAGTATGGAACAGATCTTCCAGGAAACAAGTCAATAAAGAGACAGGATTTAATCAACACCTTTAACCAACTGGACTGGGCAGATATATACACAACATTTCACCCAGCAACTAAAGAATATACTTTCTTCTCATCACCTAATGGAACATTCTCCAGGATAGACCATATATTAGGTCACAAATCTAGTCTCAGCAAATTTTTAAAAATTGAAATCATTCTGAGTGTCTTTTCAGACAACAATAGACTAAAACTGGAAATTAACAATAAGTAAAACTCTGGAAACTATATAAATACATGGAAATTAAATAATAGGCTCCTGAATGACCTATGGGTCCAAGAAGAAATTAAACAAGAAATGAAAAATTTCTTGAAACTAATGAAAACAAAGATACATCATACCAAAACTAATGGGATACTGCAAAAGCAATACTAAGAGGCAAATTTATTCCAGTAAATGCTTACATTGAAAGAATGGAAACACTTCAAATAAATGACTTAACAGTATGCCTCAAAGAACTTGAAAAACAACAAAAATCCAAACCTATTCAAGATGGCGACGGGTCTGGAGCGGACGTGCCAGAAGACAGTGCGAGCCTGAGAAGTGTGTGCTGTGCTGCCAGAGTACTATTTGCATTTCCAAGAGCAACAAAAAAATGAATAAATCATTGATCAACTAATCTACAACGACAAAACAGCAACTACAGATTTGAGGTTTTAGGGCTGACACAAAAGAAGATTCCTGAGAGTGCCCAAGCCGCGCTGCAGGACCAAGTGAGCAGCCTGAGGCAACAAAAGCCAAGAAAGACACAGAAATGGAGACTAAGGCGCTGGACCGGCCCAGCTCTGTGAGCTCAGTGAGTGACCCCAGCCCAGCCCCACTTGTGCGGCAGACGCCCGCGAAGCTACTGCCTACTGCACCAGGCTAGGCACCGGCACTAGTGCTGCCTCCATTTTCTCGGGTGGGGGCAGAGCCGGCCGGCTCAGATAGGCCAGGCCTGCCCTCTTTGCTTGGCGCCGCTCCTCACTGAGCCGAGCTACTTTCGTGCCTCGGCGCGGGGCCCCCCGGGGCCTGCGGACGGGCCTACAATCCCACTCCCACCGCGGATCTCTGGCGGGGCTGGTGGCGGGGAGAGCCCCTGGCCAGCGTCGGGAGGGCAGGGAGGAGGAGCCCGCCCAGATTGTCACTCCACCACACCCTGGGCTTCGGCCCCAGGTAAACTTCCTATTTCCGGGAGGCAGATACCATCTCTGTGGCCATCAGTTCGGAAGAACCCCAAACTGATTTCTGGTTGGGAGAGGTGAGGCCGGAGCGCTCTCGAGCTCGCTTGAACCTGTCGGAGAGCTGACTGCCAGCGGGTGTCCGGGTCGGCCCGAGCTGGTGGGATACAAGGAGGAACTGTGTGCTGTGGGATCCTCCCCTGAGGAGCTCACACCATGGTGTCGGAGATAACTCAACTACACAGATAGCCGCAGTACCGGGCGGAAAGTGAGAGGCCCATAGGAGGCCTTATCCAGGGCCACAAAAGCACTCAGAGAGTCCCTACCAGAAACCTGAAAGTCTTCCTGGGCAGGGCGGGGCAGAGCACAGGCTTGAAGTCCCGGCTGATAGATGAGGACTGCAGAAGACACGCACCAGCCCTGTACTGAGCGCACAGAGTGGGGAGGAGTCCGGCAAAGGAGACGGAGACTCGGCAAATAAAAAACACACCCTGCAGGTCCCCCCTGCAAGGTTCAACAGCCCCACCTAGTGCTCACAGAGTGGGGAAACACCCAGATAACGAGGTGGAAAATCGGGAGGACACACATACCCTGTGGGGCTGGCAGTGCAGGATCCAGCAGCCTAGTAGAATCCAAGCTGACCAGAGAGGAGGCTTCCCGGAGAGGCCCAAGACTTGAGTGAAACTCCCTGCTAAAATGAATAGACATCCAAAAAAAGATACCAGAAATGCAAAAAACCAAGAAAGTACACCACCAAAAGTTAATAAATCTCAAACTCTAGATCCTATAGAACAAGAAGCCCTTGAAATGAATGACAAGGAATTTCAAGTGATAATCCTAAAGAAACTGAATGAGATACAAGAAAACTCAGCTAGACAGCATGATGAAACCAGGAAAAGTATACAGGACCTGAAAGAGGAAATGTACAAGGAAACCACTGTCATAAAAAAAAATGTCGCAGAAGTTGCTGAACTGAAGAAGTTATTCAGCGAAATAAAAAACACAATGGAGAGTTTAACCAGCAG